>NC_029773.3:10342274-10353529 GCF_000817695.3 Arachis duranensis | reverse complement strand
TTACCGTCGGATTTATCGAAAAAAATTCGATGTTAACAAGTTTTAAAATTTTGCAATTAAAAATTTATATCCGCCGCTAATTAAGGAGAGACAAAAAAATTTTCCAATAAATAATTACAGACAAAATTTATATAGTCAAATTTATTCTGACGTTAAATTTAATAATAAACAGATTATCGACAAATTTTTTTAATAAATTCATCGACAAATCTGACGATTTTTTTGTATATACATATTCTTTTTGGTCAAATTATATATATTACTGTTATCTTTATATTAGTCAAATTCAATTCTATCAATAAGACATTAATTAAATTATGTTGATTAGATTACTATTATATCTTTGTAATAGCCATCACTTGCAATTTTAATGACCAAATTTAGGACATAAACTACTACATATATTATGGTAAGAGAAGATAACACTTTTTTAATTATGATGATTTTTAGATAAAAATTCACGCGTAATTATTTTTGTGAGAAATTAATAATTAAAAATTATTAAATGATAATTTATTTAAATATATTAAATTATTTAACTATTTTTAACAATTATTTTTAATAAAGATAATTATAGATATTTTTTTTTCAATTTATATTTTTCTATTTATATGTACACCCTATGACGGATAAGCATTTTTTTATTATTTTTCAACTATTACTAATTTACTATTAAGTATAAATTTTGAATAATTAGTAAATAATTAATTGATAAATTTATTATTAATCGAAAAATTTATAAAATTAAATCTTATAGTTTAATAAAGTAAAAATAATTAAAATATAAATTTTGATTCTCATCTTAAAGTTTTTTACTCAAAAACAGGCTAATGAACAAAACCGAACGAACCGGACTCAAGTCCACCTATACATCCATATATATATACTTGCTTGGAATCGGACTCATAATGGGCCCAATGCTCAACCCAACTCCCCATATATGAAGAGCTTCAGTTCTTCCTCCTCCTTTCTCAATGAAACACACTGCTGTTTGCACGAGGAGAAGGAAAGAAGCTCCAAATCTAATCTCCCCTTTCAACCTCACATAACTTTTAATCCTGAACTTCGATCGCTGCACCGTTTGCAGCCATGCGATCACCGCGTCGAACTCTACAAAGTTTACTGAACAATTTGGTAAGTACCTTACTATTTTTTGCTCAACCACTCCCTCCCTAATTTAAAAAATTTGAGATTTTGAATTTGAGAGACTGTGATTTTAGTGTTTAAGATCGAATTAGCTTTATTGGCTTGCCAGATCTTGTCCCAAACTCTCGTTGGTAAGGTGAAAACCTCTGACCCTTGTGAAATTGTTAAATTAGTAAACCATATATTGATTTTAGTAATGTTAGTGGGGAATTAGATTGTATATATATGATTTAGAACCATATTGGTGGTGTTGGAAGCTTGATTTTAGATCTTCGAGGCTAAGTTGCTGTTGGAGTGCATTTTTGGTATTTGGGACGTCGGTAGAATGGCGGTGTTTGTGGTGCTCCGGGTTTAAGGAGGAATTGGCCAAGGTATAATTTTGGTTTCTCGATCATAGATAATATATAATGTTTCGTGAAAACTTAGGTTAGATGACTATAAGATAGGTTGAAGTATGTATGTATGTTGAGAGCTAGTAATCTTAATGAAATTGTTAAGTATTTTTGAAATGGGTTGATGATTGATGATTTTGATGATGATTGAAGTGGATAATGAGTGTGAAATTGTGAATGTTAGTAATTGATAAATTGTGTTTATATAAATTGAGAAATTGTTGGAATAAAGTTGCTCAAATTGAGGTATGATAGGTTGTGAAAGGTAGGGACAAGATGTAGAGCTGTGTTGGATGTATTTGGAGTATTTTTAAGTGTAAAATATTGGTTTTGTATAGAAAGTTTGGTAAAATAGAGGTTTGGCAATTTTTTGTATAAACTTAATTTTAGACCGAAATTCGGCAGGCCATAACTCAGCTTCCGGACCATCAAATTTTTTCAAACTTATCTTAAATGAAAATTGGGTCCGTGAAGATTATGCCCTTTTTGAAGAATGCACTAAAAATGATTTCTAACGAAAAAGTTATACGCGTCAAAAATTCGGTATGCAAAAGTGTTTCTTCAGGTTTTGTAACATCTTTTTAAGAAGATACAGGGCCCACATATGTGGACATATGGCTGTGTACACGAAAATTCGCTACTATTTAGGGGGCTCATGTACGCGAACAATGGTTGCGTATGCGAGATGGAAAATTATACCCCTGCGTACGCGAGATATGGCTTGCTTACGCGGCCATTCACTTCTGTCTAGCGTACTCGCGTACACGGACAAAGCTCGCCTACACGAGAGACCATATTTTGAGAAAAGTCATTTTTTCTGATTTTCAACCTATTTCCTAACTTCTAAACCTCTATTTTTATTCTCTAAGACCCCAAAACTTAATTTTAATCATGGTGAAGGGGTTGAACCTTAAAAGGGTAGTAACTTGGAAGTGAAGAAAGATTGTGAAGTGGTGATTTAAGTTTGAGAAGTGTTGAAACACTGAATATTTGATGAAGGAGGGCTAAGATGAAAAAGACTAATTGAACTTGAATGAATATGATAAATGAGGATGATTGATGATTGATTTGAGACCGAATGATTTATTTTTAAATGGGATACCTGCACAGTAACAAGGATTGTGGTTCGTCCTGCTTGCTCCGAGTCAGTGATTGAGATATTTAGGCAGTAGCAAGGATTGTGGTTCGTCTCGCTTGCTCCAAGTCAGTGATTCTGACGCTTGTGTAGTAGTAGCAGTAGTGGATTTTTTCCCTTATTCCAGGTTGGATTTTTTAAACACCCGCCTGGGTAGTAGCAGCAGTAGTGATTTATTCCACTTGCTCTGAGTTAAGCGGGTAGTAGTAAGGGGTTGTGGCTCAGGCCAACTTGCTCCGCAATTGGTGTTTCTATCCAAGGTTAGCTACTAGGACATGTCGGGTTGGCTATATAACTGACAGATGATATCATCAGTCATAGGGTAGGCATACATCATATGTTTTGTTTATTTTGCTTGAGTTTGCATTTGTTTGATTTACTATGTCAAATTGCTATATGTTCTACTTGTTGTATCTGCATTCTATCTATCTTTTTTTGTCTGTATTGTATGTCTGTGCAACTGAGAGGTCTCTTGTCTGACGGAGAAGTGATGTGGATAGTTCTACCGGTATTTCGGAGGACAGGAGGAAGCAGGATTTGCAAGGTTAAGTTAGTATTTGAGATATAACTTGAAAAACCTTAGATTATGTACCTAAAGATCTGGTTTAGTTAATCCTTTAAGTTTTAACTGAGTGTCAGAGTTCTAGGATCGCCTCTGTCTTTCCTGAGACCTTATATATTATGTATGTGAGCACCATTACCATGCTGAGAACCTCCGGTTCTCATTCCATACATATGTTGTCATTTTCAGATACAGGTCGAGAGGCACATTGCTAGGCCTCTGGATTCACTCTGCAAGCGAAGTAGGGATGCTGGCTTTTGATATTTTGTTATGTGTATATATGTCTAGATGAATCTACATGTGTGTGTGTGTATATATATATATTGAATCTGATCCTTTTGAGGCTTTTGGTGGAGAACTAAGTGTAAGTTTATGTATTTTAGGATTACTACCCTTTTCTTCGTACGCAAATTTTTGTTTACGTGAGCGTTGCGCTTTTCATTTTTGGCGACTTTTATTTAATCTTTGCTTTAAGGCTCCTCGTTATAAATGCCTTTCACTATTACTATATATATTATTTTTAGAGGTTGTAATACCACATTTTTTCTGTTTTACGACTTAAACGTAAAGTTCTGTATAGTAGAATATTACATTAAGTATACAACAATTCTACATAGCTAATAAATTTATTATTTTTCGCTGACAATTTTTTTAATAATATTTAAAAATATAGTGTTAGACTACTAAATTAAAAATATTAGACTACTGACTAAAAATACTAATTAATATAAATTAAAATTGCTAACTTTTAAACTTTTCTCTTTAAGTATATATTGAAAAATTTACAAGTATATTTTTTATAGTTAATAATTATACTAAAATAAGTTTTCTACTTATATGTAGACGGTACACCCTATGAAAGATAAGCATTCTTCATTATTTATCAACTATCGCTAATTTACTATTAAGTATACAATAGTGTTCATAGTCAATACAATTTATTATTTTTGGTAGCAATTATTTAATAATATTTAAAAATATTAACTAAAAATATAGTGTTAAATTACTGAATTAAAAGTGTTAGATTTTTAACTAAAAGTACTAATCAATATAAATTAAAATTGCTAGCCTTTAAATTTTTTTCTTAAGTATATATTAAAAAATTCACAAGTATATTTTCTATAGTTAATAATTTTACTAAAAAAAGTTAAACTTTTCTCTTAAGCATATATGTTGAAAAATTCACAAGTATATTTTTTATAGTTAATAATTATACTTAAAAAAAGTTTTCAGCGATAATATCATGCCAAAAAATTTTTTAATGAATGTACATGTGTAAGAGGGGATATTATTCATTGCATGAAATTTCTTGTGTGTGGTTAATTATATAAATAACTTTTTCATTTCAGGAATATCTTTTACCAAGTCTTAAACCGATAATTAAATAAGAAGAAATGTATCCCTTAGCTTAGCTTAGTTATTATCATCTCTTCCGTATATTCAATTTTTTTTCTTAAAAGTGGTTATATTTTATTAATTATTAAAAAATACAATATAAAGATATCTAAAAATAAGATAGTATAATAAAAAGTGAGAATTATTTAAACAATACATTAAAGGTATTCGTTCAATGATGCATGGTTAAAAATTAAGAAGAATCTAGAAGAAGATCGAAAGAATAATAAATCGAATTGAATGAAACTAAGAGTTTGTCTCGTAGAGACGACGAACTAAAATGTAGATTCTTTAGATTTCATAAAGCAACTTAATAGAGCTTATAAGAATGGTAGACGACATTGAAGTAGAATCTTCAAAGACTAACTGATTACGAGCTTTCAAACAATGCCACCAAATAATGGCAAGTAATTGAAGATTATTTCAATCAGCATTCTTTAACGGGCTAAACATCTCCGTTAGTGCAGTTCACCATGTCCAAAAATTGTGAAGATTTTGAGGGAAAAGGCAGTCACAAAAGTAAGTCGCTCTGAGACCATAATTTTTTAATTCTAGAGCAGTGAAGTAAACAATGAGTGATTGTTTCTGTTGTTTCATGATAGTAGGAGCATATTGGTGATATAGATGGGAAGCAGCGATAAATCTGAGCAAGTATCAGAAGACAGCCATGAAAAGCATTCCAAATGAAGAGCTTAATTTTGTGAAGCAAGTTCAACTTCTATATTTCAATCCATAGCTTTTTTGCTACATATGATTAGAAAAAAGCTCAAGAGGTGAATGGTGAAATAAATAGCCAATTTTGTAATAACCTCAAACAGTATCATAATGTTTAGATTTGTTCAAATTCCATTACAATTATCACTACTTCGATGAATTTTAACTGATAAAATCATGTCTGTAACATTTTGGAAAAATAATTGTTGAATTAGACTCTGATTTCAATTTCTATTTTCAGTTATATTATCAAGTCTTTAACTCTTGAAACTAACTTAGAAATAGCCTGTCTATTTAGCATTTCAGAAATTATTAAAGGATATAGAGGAGGCAGCTAAGGATCCTCAAAAGTTCGAATATTCTTTCGAGTATCCACAGCTCAGTTAAGACCTTTTTCAACAATCTTTCGCCCTTTCAGTATGCTTTTCGATCCTCATGAAGGTAAGACTCCAGTTTATGCAGCTATAGCATTACCATTTCTAAAGTACTTATTTCTTATAATTTTGAATAATAGAGAATAGGGTGTGTTACAAGTCGCAAAAACTGTTTGCCTAATAGCGCTTGATTTTGAATTCTAAAATCTTTAAATTCAAGGCCTCCTTCTATTATTGGACGATTCATAGTGTCCTAGGCTCCCAGCTGATCCAAGCCATCCGCCTTTCAGAACTTTTTTGCCCCAACCAGAACTGAGAAAGTAGAAAGTGAGTTTCCAAAATTAAACCATCAAGCAAGTTGAAGTAAGACAATGTATAAATAGGAATAGCTTCACCCATAGTCTTAAGCAATATCTATCTAACCAAAGTTAGAAAACCGCACTTCCGTCCTTGGATTCTCTTCCAAAACTTCTCTTTGATCATACTAAAAGAAAATTTTAGATCTGGAGACTGTAGAAAGCAAATCAATATATCTTTTCTGGACCCCAATGTGATCAATATTCATAGAGTTAACTAGTTGTGTCCGTGTAGTAAAAGGAGCCGGGTGTTGCGGCTAAAAATTATAGTTGAATTATTAAGATTCATCCTCTGAATACTGATATTTTCATAAGAACTCAAGGTTAGCCTTCCAGAATAAGATGAAATCATCAGCAAATAGAATGTGGTTGACCTTAAGACATCATCTGTGCACCTAAATACCATGAATTAGTCTGTTTTTTTAATATTGTGTAGAAAGAAGGAGAGACCTTCTATACGAAAAAAAAGGGTAGGAAGATAGATGATATCCTTCAATAATGACATGATAAGAAACAGTTGTCACTAATTTTCAAATCCATATAATCCACCGAGAGTCAAACCCAAACTTCTCTAATATAAATAAAAAAAAAGTGTCATTCCACCATATCATTTGTCTTATTCATATTCAGTTTCAAGTCCTCGTTTTTGTTCTTTAAGTAATGCATGCACTCATGAGCAATTAGGATATTATCATAAATTAATTTGCCTTTAATAAAAGTACTCTGTATAGGACTAATTAGTCTATTCATCATACCCTAAAGTCTATGCATAAATACTTTAGAGATAATCTTATAAAAAACTGAGGATAGACTTATTGGTCTTACCTAAGTCATATCTTTAGCGTCAAAAATCTTAAGAGTAAGACAGATCTGAGTGTGGTTAAAATTTTTCAAAATTTTGCCCTCCTAAAAAGAAGCTCTTAATTGCTCGAAACATATCACCACAAAGGATGTTCCAAAAGTTTTAAAAGAACTTTTCTATCATGCCATCATCTTCTGGAGCACTTTGGGGATGAATGCTAAATGTAGCATATTTCACTTCTTCTATAGTCACTAGTCTTTGAAGTCTACGGTTATGTGAGCTGTAACCGTAGGTTCAAAGTCAGTAAATAAAGGTTTAGGATTCTTATGATAAGGAGAGGAGAAGATGTCTTTGAAATATGATTTAGCCACAAAAATAATTCCATCATTAAAAGTTCACACTTTACCATTACTACCATTTATTTGCAAAATTATGTTACTTTCGGTTTGATTTCTGAATTTATAATGAAAGAAAGCGTGTTTGATCACCATATTTGAGTCATTTGATTCTAGATTTATCTTTTCAATAAGATTTCTTATTTTGCAATACTTTCTCAAGTTTTTTCTCTAGTTTTGAAATGATTTCACCCCATGAATTCTTGCTAAATGGAGTTCATCTGATTCAGACTGTAGTGAATCAAACTCCACTTTTAAATTAGATTTTTTTTTCTGCCATTTGACAATCTTATGTCGACAGTGAATTATTTTTTAAGTTAGGATATACATGGTTAAATCATCAATTTGTTCATGCCAAACCTTTCTAACAATTTGTATTATTTCATCATTGTTAGAATATAATTAGGATTAATTAGTATTATTTAGTATATCTGAATATTTATTATAGGAAATTACGTCTTTATTATTACGATTCTTTTAGTACCTATAAATATCCTTTTATATTATATCATTCCAGACAACTTGAATACACTCAATAATATACAAATCCTTTCTCCAGTTTAGTCTCTTGTTTCTAACATGGTATCAGAGCCATGGTATCCTCCTTGAAGAGGATAGGTTATTTTCCTTGCGGTGAAATCACCGTAGTTTTTACACTTTTTTCTATGCTATTTTTCCTTTCTTTTTGTCACTCATTTGATACTTTTTCACCTCACCGATTAGCCTGTTTTCTCTGTCTTGTGTTTTTTCGAGTCGAATGATCAAACACCATTGTCATCCGCTGCTTACCCATTCTCATGAAGAAATCATATAGTTTTCGCTCTCTTTCGGCAGTTCGGTCTGCGTTCTCTCATGGCAGTTCCATCTGCATTCTCTCATGGCAGTTTCATTTGTATTCTCTCATGGCAGTTTTGTCTGCGTTTTCTCGTGGCAGTTCCGTTTACGTTTCATCTGTGTTTCCTTGTGGCAGTTCTATCTGCGTTTCTTTCTGGCAGTCTTGTCTGCACTTCCTTCAGATAACGGCAGTTTTATCTGCGCTTCCTTCAGACAAGTGGCAGTTTTGTCTGCACTTCCTTCAGATAAGCGGCAGTTCCGTCTGCGCTTCCTTCAAACTAGCGCCAGTTCTGTTTGCGCTTCCTTCCAGCAGTTCCATCTGCACCCGTTTTATCAGTTTATGCAGTTTTTTTCTCCTTTATTTTGTTATTTTAAATAAGTTTCAAACTCAATTTGTCACTTGAGTTTGAGGGGGGATGTTAGAATATAATTAGGATTAATTAGTATTATTTAGTATATCTAAATATTTATTATATGAGATTACGTCTTTATTATTACGATTCTCTTAGTACCTATAAATATCCTTTTATATTGTATCATTCTAGACAACTTGAATAGACAACTTGAATACACTCAATAATACACAAATTCTTTCTCCAGTTTAATCTCTTATCATTAGAACACCATCTTTTTTTAAAATTTGAATAGCCATTTAGATCTCTCATTTCTCGAGTTAAAGTCTAAGAGAAGAGAGGAATGATCCGACCCTAATTTTGAGAGTCTAAGAACCAATGCATTGGAAAAGAATTGTGGCCAATCAACTCATACCAAAAATCGATCCAGTCTTATGCACAAGACGTGAAAGTTTGATGAATCATGTATACGCATGACGTACGCAGACCTTATCATCAACGCCGTCTTATGCACAAGACTTGAAAGTTTGATGAATCATGTATACGCATGACGTACGCAGACCTTATCATCAATGCCGTAATACTGAGCGAGTTTGAGTGGAGTCTTGGGATCAAGATAAGGATGCGTACGCATGATTTAGCAAACTTTAGGTCTTGTGCGTATGCATGGGGATGCATACGCATGAGTGTTCCTTCGAAAGCGTGCCAAAATGATATGTCTATCCTGTATCAACTTAGCACCACTCCATCTATTTGACTATTATCAATAAAAATATTAAAAGCCTCAATAGAAGAGAGAGATTTTACACCTCTACTTTTTTTTTTCAAATTGATTAAAAATGACATTGAAATCACCCATTAAAATAATCCTATCATAAAACTGTTGAATGACTTATGTTAATTTAGCAAATTGAGACATTCTATGTTGATCATTTGAACTGAGATAAATACTCAGAACACCACAGAGATAATTAAAATCGGCTGCCAAAACTAATACCAATGAAAACTCTATCATACTATAAAATCTGAACAGTGCAACTATCTTTCTATGCTATTGTCAAACCCTCAAACAAGCTATCCGAATCCATAATAAACCATTCTTTCAAACTATAAGATCTTAATTGTTTTTAACTTATCAAAATTGATTTTTTATTTTACAGAGTAAAATTTACAAATTTCTTTAAAAATGATGGATTATGAGAAATTTTCTCAAACATAATATATGCAAAATATATAAGCCATGTAAGAGAATATGAAACATGTATAATGGAAACTAATAATTATCCATTATATATTAAGGCGTGAAAGCGTAAATAAATCTCACCATATTCTTGTTGATAATGTAAAATACTTCAAGATAATTGAAATTCTTCATGTGCATGCATCCTTAACTTGTCATCTAGTGGGGAAGGTTAATCCTTCATCTATTTTGACGAATTTGATTTCTATTTTATCATTAATTACACTCCTAATCATGCTCTGATACTTATTTTATATATATTATAAGCATGACCTAATCTAGAACAAGAGTCAAATTTTAATTAATTTATATATCTAACCAAAAAAAAATATTTGACAAGTCTTCTAACATTCACATGCATTTTTCCTTTGTATGTTTCTTTATTCCCGAAAACGGGAAACTAAAGATCAAAAGCTCAAAAGAAGATGATAAGAGGTTGAAAAAAGAAGAAAAAGATGAATCTATGCACATGATATGTGGGAGAACAATTAAGTATGTTCTTCTGTTCGATCTTGTTCTTATTATATATATAGTTTCTTTAATTAATTCGAAGATTAGAAATTTATTCTTATCCAATAATTTTCCAGTTACACGTCATACAACAAAGAAATAAATTAAACTAATTAAACTAGATGAAGAATGAATACAAGGGAAATAAAACGAAAAAAAAAAGACTAAGTTTTTTCACAAATTATAAATTATATATTTATTTTAATTAAGAAGCACAAAATTACTACTTATATTATGATTGTTTATCTTAGCCAAATATAAATTACTAACCATTATTCTGAAACACTAATTAAAAAATATATAGAAATGAAAATTTTCTAACAATTAATTCAACATGCATATATAATTAAAATATTAATAATTAAATAAAATCTTTTTTATTAAAAAAAAGTTACAAAATTTGTACTTATATTGTGATTGTTTATCATATCTTAGCAAAATCCAAAAAAGTGAAACAACAATGATTATGATTTAATAAATAGCTGTAGCTATATAGTTACATATGCTACTGTGTAGGAATGAATTGATTTGGGTAATTGACTTATTGTACTTTATTAGACTGAGTCTGCCTATAGCTATAAGAAGGTGCCCTAATTATTCATTCTCAAGAAAATGTAGCATATATTCAGAATACAGTGTTTTCTGCCACTAGTGAGTAGTGACTAGTGACTAGTGACTAGTGAGGTCACATTTTATAGGGTTTAGGGGTTTAGGCATAGCCTCAAATAAATACATACATAGAAGTGGAATAGAAATCATAGGTTTAATTATTATTTTATTACTATTATTATACAAACCCGACATGTGTTTATTCTAGTTTTCCTTCAACGGAAGGCAACTAACCAATAACAAGGGACGATTTTATATACAAATATAGCTACCATAGTTATGCATGTTTGCCTCGATTTTCCAAACAGTTGGTGGATCAAACTAGATAAAAAAGGGTTAAATATTCTGTATTTTTATAATTTTGTATATTAAATTTTTATGTTTTTATTTTTAATTAAATTTTTACTTTTACAAAAATAAAAAATAAATATTTTATTA
>NC_029773.3:10340309-10342263 GCF_000817695.3 Arachis duranensis | reverse complement strand
TTCTAATAGAATATAAAGATCAAATTAAAAAAATTAATTAAAAATTTAGTAAAACTATAAAGATCAACAGAATAATTAAACAAAAAAAGAGGGTGAAGCAAATTAATAAAAACTTTAAAATGTGATATTAATTAATAAAAATGCTTTATAATTCGGTTATAAAATTAAAAATTTTAATTTATACTTTGTTAAATTAAAACTAATGTATTAATGGTATAAATTAAAAAATTTTAATTGTAATAAGAAATAATATATAAATTTGAAATATAATATTTGTAGTCATTTTTAATAATATTTTACTAAAAATATTAATTCAAACACTAATATGAATTTCAACATAAAAAACCTATTTTGCATCAGTTGGGTAGAAATCGATTGTTAGTATATTAAAAAGAAGAGAAAAGAGAAGAGATACAATAATGGAAAATATATAGAAGATGAAACTTACCTTTTCTTGAAGTAATAGCATGCTAGTTTTCTAATATAAAAGAATAACTTGCTAGTTTATAATATAGTGCTATATAACTGAAAAGTAATTATTAGATTATTCTAAAAGTAAAAATACTAATAAAAGATCTACTTTTAATATATATCTAAAATAAATAAAAAATATAAACTATTATTATGATATTACTTCTCTCAAAAATTTAATTTAATAAAAAAATTTTAGTTAATAAAAAAGTATATATCTAACAGGTATATTTATAAATGCTTCATAGTAGTAGTTGATTTTCCCAAAGATTTGACTGTATTTTTTGTGTGGAGCCTATATTATTAGTTCTTTCTAATTTTGAATATTTATACGTATTTTAACACATGATTGTAAGTTGTGTAGGTTTTACATGTCAGTTAAAACATTTTCCTGTTATTTTTATTTGTAGTGTATATGTATATTTACAACTTATTTTTATTATATCTTCGATCGCTATCAATTACACATTAATGTCTATATATTATAAACATTGTTGTGTGTAATAATATCTTCCATCTGATGTCTAGTCATATTAGTTTGATGATAACAATTTTAATTTGTACTGAAAATTAAAAATTAAAAATTAAAAATTTTATACAAAATTACAAACAAATAAAATAATACATAATAAGATTTGAATCATGTCAAATAAGAATTATTAAAACGGTATATTTCTTTTTTGTGACTACTTCCCAAAACACTAATGATAATATGGATTTATTGCAATTACGTGAATTTATCCGTAATAATTTAAATGATACAAAATAGTAAGAATTGAAATCTTAGGTAATTAAGAATATAAATAAATAAGTAAATAATAAAATAATAAAAATATTAATTATTTTAAATTTTATTTTGGAAAAAATGATAAATGAGATAATAATAACATTTCATTCTAAATGACTTGAGATAAAATTTATTTTTAATATACCAAGGAAATTTATAAGAGGATAAAGTGAAAGTGATGTGAGAATAAATGAATAATGGAATTGAAAATGATGTTTAACGGTCCAATTCTGTACAAAATTGAGGAATATGCCATCAAAAAAGGACTTATATAATCCATTTTAGTTGGGACGCACTTTCTTTTAACGTAAAAATATAAGTATTTTCGTTTTGAAAATAAATAAATAACCAAAACATTTCAGTTTTCTTTAAACAAAAAATCTTGATTTTTCATAAAATTTTATGAATTTATATTTCACTAGAAACAATTTTGGTTCCAAGTGTATATCTAGAAGTGTATATATTATAATCTCAAAACATTACCAATAAAAATACCCTTAGCTTAAAGTATCATTCAACCTAACTAACATTGTCATTTAATATTAATATATTCTAAACAAGGTTTATTAGCAGTTATTTAATTATTTTAATTAAAAATAAATAAATAAATCTCTGATTTTTTAAATTAAAGACAAATAAATTTTTAACTAATTGAAAATACAAAAATATCGTTTGTCTTTTAAGACGTAAGATATC
>NC_029773.3:10320130-10340289 GCF_000817695.3 Arachis duranensis | reverse complement strand
ACGTAAGATATCTAAATTTTTGTTATCTAAAATATATAAAGACAAATAAATCTTTTAAAAAATTTAAATATCTTATATTTTAAAAAATAATAAATATTTTTATATTTTTAATTAATTAAAAATTTATTTATTTTTGAGTTAAAAAATGAAAGATTTATTTATTGTTTTCTATTTTTAATTTGATTGGGAAGCGTAGCCATATGTTATGTGGCCAAATGCAATGCCCTTAATTAGCTCTCTTTGGATACCTTATTGGAAGATGCAAAACATGCATGGCATCATCATCATATGCTTCATGCACACTCCATGGACCCATAACTACTCCATCTTCATCGTGATGCATGCAATATATATAATGCATGGTCAAGCACTCCATTTACTATAATCATGGGAATTCATGTTTTCCACACATTTCTTTGCGAGTTCAGAGAAAATGCTCACTTTTTGCATTCAATAATAGGTTCTGACTTCTGACAAATGATGATGCAATGGTCTTGTTATGTTCTGCCATATTTCTTCTACCAAGCGGATCTTGATTAATTTTTATTTTTATAAATATTTTAAGATTTTATTTATTTTGTGTCTTAAAAATACATACTAAAATTATAAATTAAAAAACAATATTAAAAAAATTAAAATTTNGAAAGTGCACAAACTAAGCCACGACTAACAAAAATGGTGTTTTTATTTAAAATTTTAAAAAAGGGGAGACTTGTACATATATATGTGCAATGAGTGCCATTTGCATATATATTGAAGGGAGAGATTCACAAGTGGGACATATTTAGTGGCAAAAGAGCTGGAAATTTTGGCGTGGTCAGATTTGAAGGGAAGTAAATTAAATTATCTAACGACTTTTAATTTTTAATTTTACGTGTAAAATCAACTGTAATTAAATTTCACCGCCAAAAGAACTTGTTTCTCTCCCCAAGGATTTTCCTCTTTTAAAAATTTAATATAACAAGTTCAATTGATATTTACATGCAAATTTATCATTGACAAAAAAAAAACGCTATTTAGTATTTACTAATATTTCTAAATAGTATTAAATATTTTTTTAAAAATTATTGATAATAATGTTGTGCTTTTTAAGAAAGAGAATAAGTATAATATTAATTTAAATTTATCTTTTTATATAAAAATAATTCTATCTATTCACATAATTTTCTATTATTATTATTAAGATTACTTTTATTTTTTTACTTTTTTTTTTGAAGAGTTATTATAATACAGAAAAATGTTTATTTTTTTTCCCCATCTCTAACCGAGACAACAACATTTCGTATATCAAAATGTTAATGAATGCTAGTATACTAATTTTTCCCTTTCATCTTCTTCTTACCAATTGCTTATATAATTTGGGTTTAGAGGTGACATGCAAGATGCAATTAGATTGTGAACAAATATATATGTACGACAATAAATAAATCGATTTTATTTTCATCATTTAATATTGAAAACCAATAATATAATCAGCTGGCAAGACATTAAAAACTAAATTAATACAATAATTTTAAAACAACATATAGGCTCCAACTAATCACTATATATAGAATAAATAGGAATTAATGTTAGTTTGGATTTATTTGAATGCTGTATAGGTGGAGGGCATGCCGGCCACTAATTTTGCAACTTTATTCATTTGTAATAAGTTGTATGTCAGTCTTAACATGCAGGCACACTTTAGATAATTGAGATTTTTTTAGATCAACCATTATATATATAGCCTAGCTCCAAGGACTGGGATTATAGATAATATTTATATGTTGTGCATGCAGCAACAAAACATATTTGACTAGTCTTATATATAGTCCTTTATGTTAAAATTATTGGTTGGTTAGGTTGATCTTTAATTTTAGTGCAGAAATATCAACCTTGTACATTATTACATCTGCTTTCACATATATTAGAGAGTACATGCAAAACTTAATATGCTTTTTAGAATCTACTTTCAGTGCTGGGTTAGTATAATTGGAAAATTAGAGAGATAATAGGAGTTTGAGAGAAAATATTCAAAAGAAAAAATAATAATGAAAAAAAAAAACAGTTTTAGAACCACTGAACCTGAGCCTCACCTAAACCAAAAACTTATTTTTGGAATTCCAGTTGAAGGACTTTAGATAGTGCCAAAAAAGTTTCAAATCAACAACACCCCAAAAAAGTGTTTGATTTTCACCAAGTAGGGTCAATAATCATGCTTCAGCCCAAAAAAAAAAAAGAATCAATTTTCATGCACCTAGAACTAATTTTGGGAAAATTAACACATTGTACTTTTTATCATCATTATCATTTTTAAAAGGGACTGCCAAAACATAAATCAGTTCTACTAAAAATAATACTTTACGCCTATAATCAACTCTATAAACATAAAGCTAAAAACATTTTTTTTTCTTGTTCAACCAATCTTAGACAAACTTGTACTCTTAACTCTTCTCTAAATTCTAACTACAATTGAGTGTATTCACTATTCAGTTTCAAATTTGCGTGTCTTCACATAAAACTTACTCCTTTTACCTTCCAAGTTCCAATCAAATAAAGTTAATGAAAATATTTGTCCGTGAACACAAGCAGTATAACACAATCATAGACACAATCACTGGGTATGTATGGTTGGAGGTAAAAGGGGGATAAAAGATTGTGTAGAATTGTACATAAAACTCAACTTTGCACCCGAATTTTACCCTTCAAATAAACATACCTTAATTAGATCTAAGTTAACATAAGCGGATTCTTCATGATTATCATGCACCATTCTTTTGTGCATTCAAGATAAAGATAGCAATCCAAACATAACATTATCTAATGGCAAATACACTTGTTAAATGGTCCACAAGAATTCTCTGATGAAAATTCTATAAACAAATTTAACAGATCTGCTTGTCAACTCTTCAAACCATTTTGAAGCCCTTCCAAATGCCAACTCCTTGCAGGTTAAGACACATGCACATGCATAACAGTTACGGCCAAGGAGAATTAACAGTTGAACTCTGATAACATTTACATTGGTAAACACAAATAATGATACTTCTCAATTGAATACAGATGATGAATGTGCATTCACAAAAACCTGGATTAGCATGCATGGTTAAAATACTTCATCAAACAATTATTAAAGTTCCAGAATCAATTTCGTCAACATGCTGCTTCCAATATTCACAGAAAACTTCGTGTCAAAGTATCCGACATTGACATGATTGTGGATCCTGAGGCCCTTCAAACCATCTATCCCATAACAGGTTTACTGGTCCATTTATTCTGTTATAGAAGAAAACTGATGATTACACATTATGCCTACAATCAATTATTTATTTAATACAAATAAAAGTGAAGGTAATGGAAATTACTCTGGCAGTAGCGGATCAGGCTTAGTGTCCATACTTTTTAGCAAGCTGCACTATATCAAGTGAAATTGTTTATGCCGTACAGCATAACATAGCAACAGCAACAGCAACAATAACTAAGCATTGTCCAACTGGGATAGGTCAGCTATATGGATTAAATGACCCCAACTAGCCCTAGCATAAACCAGATGCGTTTAAACTTTTTTATACCTAAATCTCTTTTAATAATCTTCTTCTAAAGTTTTCTAATTTTTCTCTTTGCCTCTAGCTGCAAAACCACCCTCCATCTGATCCTAAACTGGATTCTCGAGATGCCTTCAAGCATGTCTATAATACCTAAGATGACATTTTATCATCTTCTCTAGAATCAGTGCGCTACTATCATCATTCCTAATCTTAACTAGTCTAGTGTGTATAGCATAACATAGATAACCTTTCAATGAAGCTAAGGGGAAATATGCTAGGTTAATATTCAACCCCCCAAGTTGATAAAAGGATACATCAATATATAAACTATTATTTACAACAATTTGCTGGATTGAAGAACCCAACAAGAATTTATCTATTCTGAATTCAGATGCCAAGTTGGCCTAAAACAGAACAATTTATCAAGATTTCTTTCCAAGAAGAGAAACAAAAGTTTGGACAATACTTACTCCATGCATATGTTTGACACGTTTTCTGTTTTCTCAAGCTCTTCCAACTCTTCCTGAAATAGTCAAGGAAAAAAATAATGAATGAGAAATGCAGGGATTCTGCCTATGTTAAACCTTTTTTGCAAAGATTTACATAGCCAATTCCAAGCCAAATAGAAAAGGAGGTAGCGTTAGGCTATCAACAGCAAATATAGAAACTTTGTCATAATCTTTATTGCCTAGATCAAAGAGATGAAGCATGAAAGGAAAATGACTTTTGACAGCAGCTAAACATTGGCTTAGACATAGTATCTTTAATGTGAAGGTAAAACTAGGATGAAATATTAATCGACCAGTTTCAAAATAGTTTACTCATAAATTAGACCCATGAAAATTCTCACCACTCTACTTTTACCCACAAATCAAACTGACGCCAAAGGGAAACACTCAACATGTAAGATGGCCTGACATCAATGTAAGAAATTCAATAGACAAATGAATGAAAAGTAAGAAGAAACACATGATATCTTGCTTGGAACCCAGAAAGCAAACATGACAGATCATGTTTCCTCTATAAAATTCTATTACCATCCTTATCCTCTCATTTTAACTAATAAGGAAATGGAAAAAGAGGGATACATCAAATTTCAACTATGTATATTTCACCATCAAGAATTTGGACTGATTGGTCCATATATACTAGGATGGTTAATGCATCACGTTGGATTCTTCTCAACATATAAGCACATATACTAAGGCTAATGATGATAAATTGATAAGCCTAAAACCAGATCAAAATCAATTACGCAATATCATATACAATTAGGATAATTTCTAATATACTTTAAAATGCCAATATTACTCTGCACTTTCTAACTGTCCAAATTAGAGAAATTTTTATGTACACGTTTTACCTCACACACTTAGCCGACTTGGGGGCTGATTCGTTCATTTTCAAATTCTCATATTTTAGGAAATGTATGGGTTTGTTAAAATAGGTTTCATTTCCAAAGGCAGGAAAAATGGTCAAAATGTTTGGTTGGTCTATTTTCAAAATGTATTTCAATATAAATTTAAAAGAATAAACTATATTTTTTATTAAATGTTCAAATTAGCTGAATATTGTGAAGCTTGTTATGAATTGTCTTTCATCTTCTTCTCTTGTTTGTTACTTACTAAATTTTACTACATATAAGGTTATTATAGACTATAGAGATTAAAAAAATTAACATTGAAATTAAAAATGAAAAAATGAAAAAAGCTGCAAAGAACCATTAGCAATTGGTTAGAAACTTAGGGGTAAAAAAAACCATGTAGGTAAGGTAATTGAAAGAAGTCTAGGAAAAAAAGAATTAAAAAAATGCCACTTTTGATGATCAGCGATTTACCTACAGTGCCATTGGGTTTTCGTTGGAAAACATTTCCAACTTTTAACATTTGAAACGCGGA
This sequence comes from Arachis duranensis, assembly GCF_000817695.3. Classification (NCBI taxonomy): domain Eukaryota; kingdom Viridiplantae; phylum Streptophyta; class Magnoliopsida; order Fabales; family Fabaceae; genus Arachis; species Arachis duranensis. Next base: position 10,334,864 of record NC_029773.3, on the reverse strand, counting down.
AAACATGAAATTATCGTTTTCAGATTTGTTAATTTTGAGCGAACATGTTTTCATTCATTTGAACAAACGTCAAGCCCATTTTTCATTTTCTTTGAAAATGAGGATAGAAAATGGGCAAACCAATCGGCCCCTTAGCTAGCACACACAACTACACCACTGGATGACTTATGAATTAAAATTTTATAGATCCTACACCTATGACCTCATATGTACCAAGTAGAATGAGTAAAAATCCAGCCATGATAGGTGTATGCTAAAAATTAACCACAAAATCAACCACTTGTATAACATACATGTTGAAATACAAAATTCACATTGAAAATAAGTTAAACAACATATGTGTTTATACACAGATATATGGTAGCTGATTTGGTGACTTATTTTTGGTATACACATAGCATTTTTGGTAAAATTAAATGTATCTTCAATTTGATATCCAAGTTAAAATTCAAATTTTTTTTTTATTTTTTAATCTCAACCATTGCTCATAAAGTTTCCAGCAGAATTCTCTTCAAATTAATAACTCTAGACTATAAAGCTCTTTAATCTTTCTATTACAAGCAAGTTTCATCTTAAGTTACAGTACAATTTTCCCTATTTTTAATCCAGAAGAAACAACATTTTGCTTTGGGATTTTTCCTTCCCACTAACCACACATTCTCAAATCTCTACTATTTTTAGCACAAGTCATATCAAATCCAACGAACTTACTATAAGTATATTAGCAACCACGCAAATAAGGAAATAAATATTTTCCCCGAACAAAAAAGAAAATAAACAATTTCACTAACATACATCCAATTTTAACTAGAAATATTAGATATTGGATACTACATTTTCTTTTCCCCTAATTTATCCACACACAAAAAAGAACATTGTACTAATTTTATTAGGGTAAAAAAACACCTGAAGAAATTTGGAATCTTGTTCGAGACGTTTCAAGTCGGCGAGAATTCGGTGCTTTCCTTGTTTCTGAATCCCCCGTGCACCCTCAGCTGAAACGGGAACAACGACGGTTTCTTCATCGGCAGACGACGCCGTTTCAGACGCCATTACTGTTTAACCACACTCATCCACTTCTTCTTCTGCTTCTTCAAAGAACTTCACTACGTACATGTGCTGTTAAGCGCACTCATGAATTGAAATCAAATACACGCATAAAAAATCGAGCTTTTTATTTTGTGGTGAAAATGAAAGAGGCTAGGTTTTGGGAATTTGTTTAATTAAGGGTTTTTTTTGGCGCCTTGTCTTTTAAGAGCTTGAAATGAAAGCTGAGGTCAGTAATTGCTAAAACGAGCTGAATAATTAAGTATTTATTAAATGAACCACATTTATATAGGTCATTAGATTTTATTAGATAAAAGTAAAAGGTTAATATAAAAAAGAATATTGATAGACTCTAATAAATATAAAATATTTTAGTACATAAATAAATATTTTAAATGACAATACTTTAATACACAGTACTTTAAACGGCAATAGAATCTTTTATTCTTAAATAACTAAATATAAAATATATCTATCTATAACAATATATAATGTCAATACTGAGTTTTTGATGTCTAACTTTTTTCAATATTACCTTTAATTATAGAAGTTCTCCATACATGCATGCGTAGTTGTTCCTGTTTTCTTTTTATTAAAAACTGGCTTTATCCCACGACAGAACTTAAAAACTGATTTCAATAGAAAAACTGCTAGTACTTACTCAATTCTTTTTATTTTATTTTATTTTTTAAAAAATTGGCTTTACCCTACGACAGATTTAAAAATGATTCACTTTCAACTTATTCACTTTCAATAAAAAAAACTATTAATACGTACTCAATTTAAATACCGATTCACTCTCAATAAAAAAAACTTCTACGCCTTCAATCATATTTTACGCAAGAGAGTTAAATATCTGTTTTACTTTCAATCGTGCTCTTACAATCGTTTTTCTTCTTTGCGTCTTGCTACCTTATGTTCTGACAAATATAATTAGAAAACTCAACGAATCAGCAATTACATTATATCAACTAATATAATTCCTATTTCAAATTCATTCCCAAGTACAGGATTAACTACAATTAGACAAATAGTCAGAGCCACCCATCATCATCGTCATCGTTTTGTTTCATGTAACATAAAAATAACTATGAAATAAAATAAATTTATTGCTCTAAATTATAAAAAGAAGTATCGAGGGTGATATATGGACGGCCACCCAGGCTGGACGGCCACCCTCTTATATGCCGTCCACTCGATGTATATATGGAACTCTGACAAGCACCCGCTCACGTAACGGCCGTCCACTGGCAAACCCAGCTGGTATGCCACGTCCTGGAGTGTGATCGTGCACTCTCCGAACGACATATGGAACGTGTGCGTCTCGGGACGTCATCGCTCCACGAATGCACTGACAAGGGCCTCGTCTAGCCGGAACCATCGGTCGTTCAGCCTTGCAAGATGGTATAGACCTGCCATCTGCAAGTACGGAACGTATCTGTCATCAAGTCGTATGCCCTACTGCCGCCGCATGCTCCTAATGCATCGCTGGGGCTGCGCACAAAATGAACCGCATAGTTAGAACCAGCATAAAAACCAACCACAACCGTAAGCAGCACGATAAATCATCAACAAACCATTCTGCTAAATAAAACCACATACCCTAAACCACTAACATAAACCGCTTGCATAAACCACTCGCAAAAACCGCTAACATAAACCACCAACATAAACCACCAACAGAAACCACTAACTTAAACTACTAACATAAACCACTAACATAAACCACTACCCTAAACCACAAACCTAAACCACTACCTTAAACCGCTAACTTAAACCACTAACATAAACCACCTACATAAACCACCAACATAAACCATCAACATAAACCACCAACAGAAACCACTAACTTAAACCACTAACATAAACCACTAACATAAACCACTACCCTAAACCACAAACCTAAACCACTAGCATAAACCACTAACTTAAACTGCTAACTTAAACCACTAACATAAACCACCTACATAAACCACTAACATAAACCACCATCTAACCCACATGCAAAACCACTAAGGCACAAATACCGCTAGAATAAAAAATAGTTCCGTACTAACCTCCTCGTTGATGACCCCGGCTATATGAGCGACTCCGTCCAAGCGATATAACCGTGCCGGATCATCCCCCATGAGCAGAGTATTCCGTTCAGGTCTTCCTCGGAGAGAATCTGGGTCGTTTTCTCTGAGATTTTGTGGGGTAGGAGGGAGGAATAATAGTTCGAATGAGGGTGATTCGAACTCCTTATATAGCCGAATCACCCCTAATTCGAACCACCTTGGTTCGAATTATGAAGGAGCATGCCAAGGGTAATTCGAACCAAGTTGGTTCGAATTATATGGTTTGGTTTCGAATGAATAATTTGAGATAGACCAGTTCGAATTACGTGCATGATGAGTTCGAACCAAGGTGGTTCGAATTACGTTCAAACTTCCTCTCCCCTAATTCGAACCACCCTGGTTCGATTTAGTAAGGTTTGTAGTTCGAACCACCTTAGTTCGAATTACATAAAGATAATGTTTGGCTTATTGCTGAAACGATTTTCGGTTTGGCGTATTTACGTTACACACTTCTTGCCTTGGCTTATTATGGTTTTTTACCCTTTTTTAATATAAGAATGCAAATGCATATTTTTTTATTTTTAATATTTTATTCCAAGCATCTACATTAATTTGAAACGTAAATATATTTTTTTTTTTGAAACGTAAATTTGAAGTCATTTTATATACAAAACTACTACGTTATAAGATAATTACAAAAAGTTGTCAAACATAATAATTTTATTATCAAAATAGTATTTATATATTGTATTAAATTAATATAACATAATGATTTTTAATATACTTTAATTTAATTTTTTTAGTTTTTATTTTAATTTATATTTTTATATTTTAAAATTTTGGTAATAATATATATTTTTATAATTTTAAAATAAAATCAGAAAAAATTTGACTTAAATACAAACATAATGATAGAAAAAGAATACAAGAATATTGATATTTCATCTCATGTTTTTAAATACATGGCATAAATAAAAATGAATCATTCTTACTATAAAATTACTGTCCATTTAAAAATTTAACAAATGCCAAAATTTGATCACGGTAAAATGGGTCATAATTTTATAAAAAATCTAAATACTATATTAAATATTACAAACAGTGATTGGATAAATAATTTTCAAATTATAAAATTAAAAACATAGATAACGCTTTACATATTTATATGAGTTACTGAATCAATTTTTATTGAACAACCATCTTAAATATCAATTATAAAAAGATGCTACTATATCAACCAATGATAATAATCATAACACACGTAATATTATTTATTATTAAAAAATATATTAATTTAATAATATTAAATATGTAATAAATTCTTAATGTGAAATGTTAACATATAAACACAAAAAATAAAGATAAATTAGAGTATAACAAATAAACTATTTTTTAAAAAATATTTCTGCAATTTTAACGGAAAAAATACTCATCATATTGATAATTTATCATAATAAATTTAAAAAATAAATTAAAAAATGTCACAAATTAATAGACGATATTCAAATTTTGAAAAAAATCAATAGAAAAAAATATAATAGAAGCATATTATTTTTAAAATATTCTCTGTTTCAAAATAAAACTAAACAAATTTAAAATAATTAAAATCACTTTTATACGCGATATAAAGGTTACCTTTAATCATGATAACTAATTTTACTCTTATGAATTCAAATTATGCTTATTGTCTGTATTGCTCTTTAAAAATATAGGTCTGCAATCACATTATAATGAAGTTGTTTAAGTAAAAGATGTGGTGATGTCCTAACTGATTAGTACCCTATATATTTAAAACATGTAATAACGTCGTTTTAAGTCATTTTGCCTGTACATTAAATCTTAATATAGAAGATTAACAAAATTATTTAAATTAATTTATGCGATTTGATTTGATTTGATTTCTGAGAACTAATTTTTAATTCTTTTAAGATAATCTACAACATATTAAGTTTGTATTTTTTTTATATAAGTGTAGGTCGAGACATACACCACTCCTACTAATTCAATGCCTCAATCAATCTCTTATAATGAACCAGTTACAAACAATGCTAAAAGCCATGCAAATATGAATAGTTAGTACTCACTCACTCTACTTATATTTTTAATATTTTATCTTCATGGCATAGTATTCATTTAAAATATTTTTTGTATTGAATAAATTAAGAGGTTTGATATTGTACACTACTATATAAAATGCCTAATGTCAAACAAAATTATGAATTCTATAATAAAAAAATAAAACAAATAATTAACAAATACTATAAATTTTAAATAGGCAATACATTCATAAGACTAATAATAACAATAACTTTGTAATAAAATTTTGGTAACAACATATGTCTTTTAAAATTAAATAGTAAAATTAGAAAAGATCTACCTTAAACACAAAACAACAACTACTGAAAAATAGTACAAAAATACGTCTTATTTTATCTCATATATTTATTAATGTATTGTACAAATTATATGGATCCTTTTTATTATAGAATCTTTATCCAATTAAAAATTTAATAGATAGTAAAATTTGGTCATGGCAAAATGTGTTCTAATTTCTTAAAAAATATCAAAATACTATATTAAATGTTACCGGACAAATTTTTATTGAATAACTAATTTAAGTACAAACTAAAAAAATGGTACTACAAATATTATTTAATGATAATAACCATAATACACATAACATCATTTAGTGATAAAAAATAAATCTTAATTAAATTACAGTAACTAGATAATAAGCTCTTGATGATAAAAAAACTTATCAAATTAAAATTTAATAATGTATGGAATATAACATAAACACCAAAAAAAAAATTAATAAAGTACAATGAATAAACTAACTTTTAAAAATATTTTTGCAATTTTAGCGGATAAAATTCTCATCATATTGTTATTTTGTCATAATAAATTTAAAAAATTAAACTAAAAATATTATAAATTAATAGACGACATTCAAAACTTTTAAAGAAATACAATAGAAGCATTATCATTTTGAAAATATTTTTTGTATATTTTAGAATAATTGAGAATAAAAATTTACTCTATCTAATATTTCACCTCATATATTACTTAGAACTTTAAACTATGACCATTTTATATTACCTCTTTATTGTGTGGTTTTATAATTTAACATTTTAAAGTGTTTTACAGTAATTTTAATTTCAACAAAATATGATATAAATAAGATCCCATCAATATTAAAATAAAAAATACTTATCTAATAAATTTAAAAAATAAATAATATATTAACAAAAAAATAAAATTAATTTTTTAAAAACAATAGAAAAGCGGCTGAACAGGCACTAACGTGCCTGTTGAGCCGCTAGTGTATATAAAGCTTATGACTATACGATATTTATTAATATTATTTTTTGAATAAATACATACAATATATAATGATATAATAAGAATAGCAAACTATGCAGTACATTACAGTACTACTCAGATCCACTTCTTCTTTAAGAATGGAAAACTATGTAGAATTTATTTTTTTTCCACTTCATTCTCCCTAATTCCTCAGCAAAATACACATTAAAAATAGAAAAGAAAAAGAAACTATGGTTGCTAACAATTGCTTTAGATAGAGATCACGGAGATCAGATCCTTTTGTAACATTGCAATGCTTAGACACAATAGGAACTCCAATTTTTGTCAAGAAATATGATAAATGGTCTAATTTTTTCTTTTATTTACACTCATAAACATGTCATTATTTATTAATAGAACTTCAATTTTTTATTTTATTTGGTTGAAAATATCATTTTATGAAGTCCATAGTCACCATAGGCACCAAAACTTGTGGCCACCATAGACTACACCATATATATATATATATATTAGGGGTGGTAAAACGGGTCGAACCTGTCGAATCGACCCACCGAACCCACTAAAAAAGGTGGGTCGGGCTAGAATTTGAAACCTGTCAATTAAAAAAATTCGCTAAATTATGTATATATGTTCCAATTATGTGACTTTATTTATTTTATTTTATTTTACAATTTCGTATATATGTTTAAATTATGTGACTTATTTTTTAAAATAAAGATGGTTCTATTGACAAATATTATTTTGAACAATTTTATTGAAGTTAAAAATTAAAAAAAATAGTAAAAAATTATATTATAATTTTAACTATTTTTTATTTGTATTTAATTGTTTAATTATTTTTTTTGTTAATTTTAATTAATTTTATTTAAAAAAAAACAAAGTCAAACGGCTAACATTTTGTACCCACTTTATTTGGCAGGGCGGGCCGACCCGTGCCGCTTATGTTGCGGGCCTAGGTGAGGCGGGCAAGTTAAGGCAGACCGGTCCGCATTGCCACCCTTAATATATACTATCTAGTAATTTTTTTATATATTAAATAATTATAATCATATAATAACATTAAAATCAGAAAACATATTAAATCTCTTACGGTATAACTATTTAAAATATCATTTTAATATAATTTTTTTAATATCATAAAAAAAATTTTGCATAAAAATTTTGCAGATTTGGCGAATTTTTTTAATTTAACAGGCTTTAAATCCTAGTCCGACTTACCTTTTTTAGCGAGTTTTACGGGTCAGTCTGACGAATTCGACCCATTTTGCTACCCCTATTATATATATTAAGAAGATTATCACATATTTTACTATATAAAGGTAGAAACTTTTTGTTCTAAAAAGTATAAATTAAATAAATACAAAAAATATAAGTTTTTTTATTCATTAAGATTAATTATTATGTAAACTAATTTTTTTATAATATTAAAATGNAGTTTTTTTTTTAACCAAAGATAAGACACTCGAAACCGCAACCTCTTAATTGAGTATGGGGAGACTGTGCCATTTGAGCTGTTACTCATTGGCAATAAATGTAGTTAGTTAATAAAATTTAAATATAATAATCTAATTATTTGTCAAGTAATATAAAATAAAATTTTAATTATTTTATATTTTTTTTAACCAAAGATAGGAGACTCGAACCCGCAACCTTTTAATTGAGTATGGAGAAACTATGTCATTTGAGCTATAACTCATTGGCTTTATATTTTTATATTAGTTATAGTTTAAAATATTATTTTAATATAATTTCTTAATATTATAAAACAATTTTGCATAATAATTAATTTTAATAAATAAAAAATACTCATATATTTTATATTTAATTAGTTAAGAATAAAAGATTCTATTGCTGTTTAAAGTATTGTCATTTAAAGCATTTATTTATATATTAGGATATTCTATATTTATTAGAGTCCATCAATGGTCTTCTTTTATATTAGCCTTTAATTTTCATCTAATAAGATCTAATGACTTATATAAATGTGACTCATTCAATAAGCACATAATTGTTGAGCTCGTTCTAGACATACCCATAACTAATAAGTAATAAGCGTATTGGCGCGTATGATGAAAATTTCATAATTAGTTATCGATATTTTTTTTTGTCACACTATTCTTCAATTCCACAGGGGTTAATGTTTGGTGCTATTATTTTGATAAAAAAAAATTAATAAAAATAGATTTTTTTTATTTTGTAGTTTGTTTGGTAAATTTTTAGTAATAAAAGTAAAAGTATTAGAATAATAAAAAAATATCTTTTTTGAGAGATTACATTTTATATTTTAAATTTTTTTTTAAAAAAGTATTTTGTAATCATTGATAGACAAAAATATTCTTACTAAAATTTTAAAAAGACATCTTTTACTCTCTTTTTTCCTGAATAAATGTATTATACATTCAATATCTCCTTCATGCCTTAAACTTCAGAACCAAGTTTCAACTCAAATCGCAATTCTTCTAGTTCTCTTCATGCTATCTTTTTTATCTATTTTGTGTTTTCAATACATATCTGAAAGTAAGAAAAGAGGAAATATGTCAATGAAACAAAAATTTTGTGACAGAACTTGCATTACATTGTTTGGAGAACCTTTCATCATAGTTTTTCAAATGTCAGGTTGCATTGCTATGCTTTGGTTTATGACTTTTAAGATATATGATATTTGATATTAAAGCATTAATTTTTACGATAAAAATAATGTGTTGGTGCTGATAGACTGAAACTTTTAACTACAAAAGTTTCCTGCCAAACCATATATTGTGCAACAGTATGCAATAAACAATTAACATCAAATAATGGAAAGCAAGTGTTTCAGGCTTTGGTGTTACGTTAGCTACTCAAAGGAAACTTATAGAATCTACTTTTAAGAAGTTGGGATAATAACAACACTTACGAACTCAAATATATGAAAAGTCAATTAATTAATTCATACACAATTAACGCAATTTTTATTTTCTTTTGCTATAATCATACGTGATATCTTTTATTTTTGTTTTTACTTTTATAGATGGAATTATATTTTATACAATGTTGACCTTGGTTTGATGTTTGAGATTTTTTAGGATTCTGTATCTAATATTTTGAGAGCATTATTATGTAATATTTTGTTGAATTCACTATTGTAAGAATCATGTAATATTTTGAGATAAAATCTTTAATGATTTGATATAAAATATAATCATATACAAATATAAAAAAATATATACTAGTATCAAAATATAAAAAAGTAAAAAATCTGAAATAATTCACAAATAAAAACATAACATATTCGTTTAGCTTTTGTAAAATATATATATATAAATGTTGAAAGTTCAAATATTATTGTTTTTCTACCCACTCAACAATAAATCATTAGGTTCTTTTCTTTTACCCTTTCTTCTTCATATTGTTATTATTATAAGCTTTTTATTATTGTACGTTATTGTTATTTGCTCTCTTTTATTTTTTTTACCATTTTTTTATATTGTTATTATTATTTGTTTTCTTTTCATATTATCTCTGTCTTCATATTACTTGATGTTATTATTATTTGTTTTTTTATTTTTTTTATCATTTTGTCATTATTATTAATTTATTTGTGATTTTTATTTGGTTTTTTTATCATAATATTTTATTTTATTTAGTGTGTTATTATATTCACGGTTATTATTTATATTACAATTTATTTTATTAACGTTATACATTATAAAATTTGATATAATTTATAATTTATATAGTATGGCTCCAAAACTAAATCCAAGAAGAGGTTCTAATCAAGTGAATATTGAAAACAAAGATGCAACAAATGAAGGAGAAGTAAAAACTGTAAAAGTAAAATGAGATGATTGGAATACTGAAATATTTTTAACTATCTGTGTGGAAGAGATACGAGATGGTAATAGGCCTAATAAACATTTCAGCAAAATTGGTTGGAAAAATCTACAAAAAAAAGTTTAGAGAGAGAACAGGACTCCCATATGTGCATAGACAACTAAAAAATAGATGAGATGCTCTTAAATCTTATTTTCAATTATGGGCTAAATTAGTTGGACAAGAGACAGGTCTTGGTTGGGATCATGAGAAAAAAACAGTGTTAGCTTCTAAATCTTGGTGGAATGATAAAATTAAGGTATGTTAATTTTGCATTATAAAATAATATAATAAGTTAATTTTATCTTTAAAATTTATTAGATATCTTTTATATTTATTCTTTTGCATATTTTAAACAGATTAATTCAGAGAGTGGAGGTGACATGAATTATACAAATGAATTTATTGAAGAAGACATTGCTAATTATACAGTTGTTCAAAGTCCTATTAGAGAGAAAAGAAGGAAGACTTCTAACAAAAAAGTTGAGAAACAAGTTGGAATAGCATCTAGATTACATGACTCACTTGATCATATTTTAGTTGGTGTGGAGTCAAAAGCTACAACTAAGGGAGATGATCTTTACTCCATAGAAAATTGCATCAAGTTGCTACGCAAATTACCTGGCCTAAAACCATATAGTCCACAATTCTATTTGGGAATTAGATTAATGGCTAAGCCACAATATAGAGAAACTTTCATTGTATTGAGTGATGATCCAATCAACAATTTGGATGGCTAGAATCTTTTAAATTGGATGACATGAACCATCTCTAAACTTTATTTTTATTTTTATTTTCTGCATGAATTCTTATTATCGTTATTGTTGAACTTTAATTTAGTGATAATATTATAATTTGTGTTTTGATTTTATATTTTGAAATTTTATTTAATAATGATATGTGAATAGTATTTTTTGCTTTGTTATCTTATTTTTCATGTTAATTTAAATTATAGAGGATGAGTGATTATGAAACAGATAATGATACTGAATATGAAGAATATGAAAAAGATTACAAATTAGCTGCTATATTAGCTATTTGTGGAGTTGTCAATTATTACTTGCGATATGTCTTCAAATAAGAGAAAAGGACTTCAAAACTATCAGGATATCAATGGCTATTAGAATTAAAAGAAGGGAATAAAATGCAATTTTTTGAACAATCTAGAATGAGAAGATCAGTGTTTAACCGTTTATGCAATGATTTGGTTCTCAATTATGGTTTGAAATCCACACAAGGTGTGAGTGGAGAAGAGATTGTAACAATATTTTTATACATGCTTGGGCAAGGAGCTTCTTATAGAATGTTAGAGGAGCGATTTCAGCATTTAGTTGAAACTATATTTCATCAATTTCATCATGTTCTATCATGTGTGAAGAAATTGGCAAAAAATATTATTAGACCTATTGATCCTAGTTTTGGAGACACACCTAAATATATTATGGATAATGATAGATATTGGCCATATTTCAAAGATTGTATTGAAGCTATAGATGGTACGCATATAGCCATTCATGTTCACCAAGATGAGCAAGTACGATTTATTGGTAGAAAAGGAAATACTACAACAAATGTAATGGCTGTGGGTGATTTTAATGTGTTTTACATTTATATGGGCTGGTTGGGAAGATTCTGCATATGATACAATAATTTTTATGGAGGCTCTTCGAACAAAAAAGCTAAATTTTCCACATCCACCAGAAGGTTAGTTATGTCATTTAAGTTTATTTCGAGGTTACATTCATTTTCATGATAATATGTGGCTTGATTTTTGTATATTTTTAAATATATTTCAGGTAAATATTACTTAGTTGATGCTAGTTATTCAACTTTTAAGGGATTCTTAGGACCTTATCGTCATACAAGGTATCATATTCCACAATTTAGACTAGCACCAAATTTTAGATCAAACAATGAAAAGTTCAATTATTGTCATTCAAGTTTAAGGATAGTAATTGAAAGGACTTTTGGAGTATGCAAAGCAAGATGGAAGATACTACAAAACATGTCATTAAGAGCCAAATTTAAAACCTAGCGTAGTGTCATTATTGCATGTTTCACTCTTCATAATTTTATAAGAATGATGGATTTTGATAACATAAATATTTTGCAAAAGTTTGAAGATATTGTTTCGTTACAAGCCAATGAAAATGACGGTACTACTGTAAGAAATGGATCAACAAATTCTGAAATTAATGAATGGGAAGAACCAATACAAGAAGATGTTCGAACAATGAAAGAAATAAGAGACAATATAAGAGATCAATTATCGGATCAAATAAATTAGTATAAATAATTATTTTTCTTTTATTATTATTAATAAACTCTTTTATAATTGAATATCTTTTTAAGTAATTTTATTATTATAAAAGTATTTTTGTATTTTTGTATCCAAACAATAACATCTTTTAAATAAGTACTTTTAACTAAAGTATCCAAACATAAAATCACTTTTACTTTTGTAAAATATCTTTTTTTTTTAAAATGGTGCCCAAACAAGCCCAATATGTAAGTGATTGCATGTACAAAGTAAAATTTAAATTTTAACACTTACTTCAGCAGCAAATAAATTAACTCATCGATTAATCCAAACTGATTATTAGTTAGTTAGTTTAAATTTTAATTTTTTAAATTATGTTATTTATCTTAAATGTAGATTCTAAATTTAAATTTTAATATTAATTAATATTAACTAACTAAAAATTATTTTTTATACTTTTCACAGTTTAAATTTTAATTATATTAATTTTCTTTTGGAAGTGAGATGGGTAATAATATATCTAATATTGTAATTTTTAGTATTTTTAAAACTATAGAAGGAATCAAAATAGAGGGTCCGAAGTATCTCAAATTTTTTTGTTTTTTAAAATAGAAATTAGGGGATTCAATTTTTATACTTCAAATCATATTTTGGTACCACATTTGATATTAATAGCACAGCAGATTATAAAAAAAAATACGATTGTCAATTCAATATCAAAAATAGAAATATTAATAAATTAGGATCTTTTTGTTAATTTATTATATTTTTTGAGTATTAATGATAATAATTTTCTATCATAGAATATGAATTTTAAATATTAATTTTTATGTCATCTTTATTTATATTGATAAATAAAAGATAGAGCAAAATGCACAATTAAACCAAATGGAAGACAAAATTACATAATTCTACCAAATTCAAAAACGTTACCTGAATCACCCAAACCATCTTCTTATGTAATTTGAATGAGCCACATTCGAATTAGAAAAACCAACAGTAATTCGAATTAGATCCATTTGAATTAGTAGTGATGTTTGTAATTCAAATTTGACCAATTCGAATTATGCATGGATGTGGTGTTAGGGTAGTTCGAATAAGATTGATTCGAATTATACATGCATACAGTGTTAGGGTAGTTTGAATCCGAGTGAGATAATTTAAATAAATTTATTAAAAAATTAATAATTTAAAAATTAAAAAATATATATTTTATTCCATATATTAAAAAAAAACTAACAAAATATTTAATTACGAGACATTTTCAAAATATTCATGAGCTATCAAGAATGGAGAAGAGTATTGTATAGAATTCGAATTGATAGCTCATAAATATTTTGAAGAAGTCTCGTAATTAAATATTTTGTTAGCTTTATTTTTAATGCATGAAAAAATATATTTTTTAATTTTTAAATTATTAATTTTTTTAATAAATTTATTTAAATTATGTCACTCGCATTCAAACTACCCTAACACTGTATGCATGTATAATTCGAATCAATCTTATTCGAACTACCCTAAGACCACATCTATGCATAATTCGAATTGGTCAAATTCGAATTACAAACATCACTACTAATTCGAATTGATCTAATTCGAATTACTGTTGGTTTTTCTAATTCGAATGTGGCTCATTCGAATTACATAAGAAGATGGTTTTAGGTGATTTAGGTAACGTTTTTAAATTTGGTAGAATCATATAATTTTGTCCTCCATTTGGTTTAATTGTGCATTTTGTCCTATCTTTTATTCATCAATATAAATAAAAACAACATAAAAATTAATATTTAAAATTCATATTCTATGATAGAAGATTATTATCATTAATACTCAAATTATTCATATTCTGTCCCTCAACTCAGACTGCTCAGAAGTCAGAACAAAGGTGTAGGAGTCTGCAACTTAGTTTGGTTGCTTCGTTTTTTTTATTTTTCCTTCTTCATTCTTTGTTCTTCGATTTAGAATTCTGCTATTCAGATTGGTTTCTTCATTTTTTTTCGTTCTTCATTCTTTGTTTGTTGGTTTAAGATTCTAGTAGTGCTACTCAGATTTAATTGTTAAATGAGTAGCTTTGCTCACCATGTTTCTAAAAGTTGGACCGAACCAGCTGGTCTGACTGGTTCAACCTTGAGTCAACAGCATAAACGGTTTGATTTGCTAGGCAAAACCACTATCCAAAAATCGGAATCAAACTGCT
>NC_029773.3:10293119-10319931 GCF_000817695.3 Arachis duranensis | reverse complement strand
AGCTTTACTGCCACAAGCCGCAAGTCACAAGGAGTGAGCCACCGCCGTCGTCCGTCGTAGACATGGGTACGTGTGAAAGCACAGAAGCCTCTCCTTCCAACCCTAGAACCCCTTCTTCAGTTTTCTTATCTCCTTCCTTCTCCCCAAACAAAAATGAAAACCCTAGCCTCATCGCCGCAAGGAGCAAGCCACCGCCGCCGTCCGTCGCAGTCAGGGCCTTCTCTCTTCGTTCCGTCAGGGTTCTCCAAGAACAACACCTATTGGCTCTCAATCTTTGTTCTCTATCGTTGACGTCGTCTGCTCGCAGTCGTCCTCCGAAGGTCAGTGCTCGCTGCTAGTGCTTGTTCCTCATTTGCTCAGCCACGCTTCTGCGCCATCCGTCGTCCTGCTCGTGACCTGGTCTCGGTCTCCGTCTTCGTCGTGCTTTTGCTCAGACTGCTCAGAACAAGGTAATGGCTTCATTTTTTTTAAATTTTCGTTCTCTGTTCTTTATTCTTTACTCGGAACATTGAATTATTTTGGGATTCTGTTAATGCTACTCAAATTGAAATTTGAATCTAGCTGTATTATACTCTGTTTTTCTTATTTTGGATTGAATCATTGAATGATTAGTTGATTTAATTCACTGGTTAATCTTTGTTAAAATTGTGCTGATTCAGTTGATTTAGTTCACTGGTTAACCTTGTTAATCTTCAATAAAATTGTGCTATTGTCTGTTGTTTTGTGTTTTCTTACTCAATTGTGCTTAGATTTTGACTGTATTGACGACCTAATTGTGCTTAGATTGAATGATTAATTCATTATTGATTAGCTATGGCTGTTTTGTTGTGTTTCTGTTTTGTGTTTTGTGATTTTTATATATAGTGATGTGGTGCGGAATTTATAACCCACAAACTAACCGGCAAGTGCACCGAGTCGTACCAAGTAATACCTCAGGTGAGTGAGGGTCGATCCCACAAGGATTGATGGATCAAGCAACAATGGTTAAGTGATTAATTTATTTTAATCATGTAAGATTTAATCATGTAAGATTTAATTCCTGGCAAACAATATATGACTAAACCCTAATTCCTTGGACATTTTTAGTCTCCTCTAAAATTCATCAATCGCCAATTTCTTGGTCAATTAATTCTAGTTATATGCCACAGAAATCCTAATTACCCAAATATAAGAGGATTATATGTCACGTATCCTGTTAAATCCAGATCAATTAGAAATTTAGGAGAATATGTTTTCAAGATGTTGTTCAAGTAAAGAGCTTTTCCAAGTTATACAAGAACTCAATTAGAAAGAGAGTCATACTTCCGTTCCACCCAATTTCATAAAATAAAGAACGAAAACAATTCTTGAAATATAAATCAATACATGAATTAAAATAGAAAAAAAAAAGAAACAGAATCAATCCATACAATAGACAGAGCTCTTAACCTTAACAGTAGAGGTTTAGTTGCTCATGGAAAGGAGTGAAAACTAGAATTCTGGTAAACTGTAAATTTCGAATGAGGTGGAATGGAATTCTCCCCAGAAGAGAAGTTTCTTTTCTCTTTTATATCTAAGCCTAATTAATTTAAAATCTAATTTCTAAAATTAAAATAATATATTTTTTTATTTAAAATAAATAAAATTTAAATTTAAATCAGAATTAATTAAAGAGAAAGTCTAAGGGGCCAGCAGATTTTGTAGTTTTTAGCCATCAATTAGCCATCAATGAGGTTTTTAATGGTGTGAGATTGCATCTAATGGTGTAGAATCATTCAATTTTCTTTTGATGGTTAAGTGCTGGCCAAAATTTAACAAAAGTGCTGGTCTCCTAGCACTCCTCTTAATTAAATAATCCGCGCTTTGTAATGTGAAGACTACTTGGCTTCACTAAGATCCACGCCTAACTTCATGATGTTCACCACACAAGGCGAAGGGCGCCTAACTTGAACTGAAGAGTGCGCCTTACTTGCTAGATTCATGGGTGGACCACGCCTAACTTGATCTTGCCCTTCAATGATGTGCCTTACTTGGATTGAGGGGTGGAAGCTGCGCCTTACTTGGTTCAAGGGGCCTTCTTTGCTGCGCCTTACTTGTACCCTCCCGAGAGTACAAGCTTCCATGGCGCCTAACTTGGTTTCCTTTGTGCCTAAATCGCCATGAGTTGCCATAACTTGCGTGTTGTTGTTGTGTCTTGCGCCTAACTTGAGATTTCTCAAGTTAGGCGCAGCCTTGGCAGAGTTGATGGAAGAGAAGTATAAACTATTATATATTGTTGGAAAGCTCTGAAAGTTAGCTTTGCAACGCCATAAAAATCACGTCCATTGGACCTCTGTAGCTCGAGTTATTCAAGTTTGAGTGCAGAGAGGTCAGGGTTGACAGCATCATTCACCTTCTTCTCTTTTTCTGCGAAAACTCCATCAAATCCAGACATATGCTACCTAAAATAAACAGAATTGCACAAGACTCAAAGCAGCATCCATAGTGGCTAAAATATAATTAATTATTGATTAAACTCAACAAATTAAATGCAAATTCACTAGGAAAAGATAAGAAAGATGCTCACGCATCACAACACCAAACTTGAATTGTTGCTTGTCCTCAAGCAACCAAAATAAGTGCATGATTAAGATGTGAATTTGCATGAGAAGTGAGAGTTTAGTCATGCTCAAGTCTATTCTTAAAATGGGGTTTATTCATTGTAACTTTAAATAGTTTTGGCATCTCACTCTCCTTTGAATCAGAGGAATGTCAGTGTCATTCGGAATTAGAATCTGGATCATATTATGAATTATCTGATCTTTATACTCCAATTTAATCCTTGAACACAGCAAAATTTACTTGAATTCTCTTTTCTTTGGTGCCTTGCTGGTGCGGAATTTACAACTACACTTACTTACCGGTATGTGCACCGGGTCGTACCAAGTAATACCTTACGTGAGTAAGGGTCGATCCCACGAGGATTGATGGATTAAGCAACAATAGTGTTTGATAGGATTAGTTAGACAAACAGAAAAGAGTGTCTAATATTCAAAAAGCATTAAATAGTAAATTCAAGAACTTCAGAAAGCAAGCAGTAAATAAGGTGTGAAATATATGTGAGGAAATAGTTAAGGCTTCAGAGTTATCTATTTTCTGGATTGACTTTTCTTATTAACTAATTTTAATCATGTAAGATTTAATTCATGGCAAACTATTTGTGACTAGACCCTAATTCTTTAGACCTTCCTAGTCTCCTCTAAAATTTATCAATTGTCAATTGATTCCAATTAGAGGGTGATGATCAAATTCCAGTTATATGCCACAAAATCCTAGTTGTCCAAAAATAAAGGGATTATATGTCACGTATCCTGTTAAATACAAACAATTAGAAATTCAGGATAATATGTTTTCAAGCTATTGTTCAAGTAAAGAGCTTTTCCAAGTTTTACAAGAACTCAAATAGAACATGGGTTATACTTCCGTTCCACCCAAATTCATAAAATAAAGAACGAAAATAATTATTGAAATATAAATCAAAACATGAATTAAAATAGAAAAATAACATTATCAATCCATACAATAGACAGAGCTCCTAACCTTAACAATGGAGGATTAGTTGCTCATGGTTCAGAGTAGAAAATTAGGATTCTGGTAAAATGTACAGAGTTCCAATCTGATGAATCTGAATCCCCTCCGAGGCCTTCCCAAAGGAAGAAAAGTTTCTCCCTTTTATAACTAATCCTAATAAATTTAAAATCTAATTTTTAAAATTAAAATAATATCTTTTCCTAGAATTCAAATTTGAATTTAAATTCGAATTAATTTAAATAATCAAGTCTTCAATGGATGGATGGGGACCACTTGTTTTGTCCATTCTGCAGCTTCTAATCTATGTTTTCTGGGCTGAAAACTGGGTTAAAACAGCCCAAAAATCACTCCCAGCATTTTTCTGCATTTTCTGCACGTGGCGCATGTCATGCGTACGTGTCAGTCACGCGGATGCGTCGATGGTCTTTTCTGCAAGTCACGCGGACGCGTCGGTCACGCGGACGCGTCGCTGAGCAAATCTTCAATTCACGGGTATGCGTCAGTCACGCGTACGCGTCGCCATGGACACTTCCAGATCACGCGCACACGTCAGTCACGCATGCGCGTCGCTCCTCGCTGCCATCTCCTTGGTTTCTTCTCTTTCTCTGCAGAAACTTCATCAAATCCATCCAAATGCTACCTAAAATAAATAAAATTGCACAAAACTCAAAATAGCATCCATAGTGGCTAAAATATAATTAATTCTTAATTAAACTCACAAATTATGCAAATTCACTAGGAAAAGATAGGAAAGATGCTCACGCATCACAACACCAAACTTAAACTGTTGCTTGTCCTCAAGTAACCAAAACTAATATATGCTTAGGATGTGAATTTGCATGAGAATGAGAGTTCAATTAAGCTCATGTCTCTTCTTATAGTGGGGTTTACACTGCAATCCTGAACAGTTTTGGCATCTCACTTTATCCTTTGAAGTTCAGAATGATTGGCATCCATAGGAACTCAGAATTCAGATAGTGTTATTGATTCTCCTAGTTCAGTATGTTGATTCTTGAACACAGCTACTTTATGAGTTTTGGCCGTGACCCTAAGCATTTTGTTTTCCAATATTACCACCGGATACATAAATGCCACAGACACATAATTGGGTGAACCTTTTCAGATTGTGACTTAGCTTTGCTAGAGTCCCCAGTTAGAGGTGCCCAGAGTTCTTAAGCACACTCTTTTTGCTTTGAACCACGACTTTAACTGCTCAGTTTCAAGCTTTTCGCTTGACACGTTCACGCCACAAGCACATGGTTAGGGACAGCTTGATTTAGCCGCTTAGGCCAAGATTTTATTCCTTTGGGCCCTCCTATCCATTAATGCTCAAAGCCTTGGATCCTTTTTACCCCTTGCCTTTTAGTTTAAAGGGTTATTGGCTTTTTCTGCTTGCTTTTTTTTTCTTCTCTCTTTTTTTTCGCAAGCTTTGTGTTTTTCACTGCTTTTTCTTGCTTCAAGAATCAATTTTTCTGCTTGCTTTTTTTTCTTGCTTTTTTTTCTTCTCTCTTTTTTTCGCAAGCTTTGTGTTTTTCACTGCTTTTTCTTGCTTCAAGAATCAATTTTATGATTTTTCAGATTATCAATAACATTTTTCTTTTTTCATCATTCTTTTCAGGAGCCAACAATTTTAACATTCATAAGCTTCACTATAAAAAATATGCACTGTTCATGTCATGCATTCAGAATCATAGAAAATACCATCACATTTAAGTAAATAAGACTATTCTTCAATATAGACCCACTTTCTCATGCAATATATCACTCCTATATTTTTTTTATTTGAATTCAAGCTTAGTGAGTAATACATGAGACATCTTTTCAGAATTAAAGCATTTAAGAAAAAACTAAACTAGACCTAGGATTCTTACTAATAAAGGATCATGCAACAAACAAAGAAAAATAACAGGAAACTGGAACATAATATAGAAAAAGAAGGGAGGAATAAAAAAATGAAAGGAACTCAACCACCTTAGTTATCCTAGCAGTCGTTTATTCTTCAGGTTGTGCTCCTCAGTGAAGATGATTCGCCTCCCTTTGGTGCTATAAGAATAAACAGAAAACCTATAAGCGCAGCGGCAACACCAAACTTAAAGGTTTGCTTGTCCTCAAGCAAAGAAGAACTGAAAATAAAAAGAGACAAATAGTATGAGAAAAGAAAAATAAAAGGATAAAAGAACCAGAGAGAATTAGGATTGAGAGAGAGAAAGAAAATTGAAAACTGTGCGGCGAAGGCGACGCGTACGCGTGGGTCGCGAATTTTTCCTTAATGACGCGTGAGCATCATGCACGCGTTCGCGTGCCCTTAGTTTAGTCGATTCGCGCGAAGCCAGCCGCGTGCACGCGCAACTCTCTATTTGCGTGGTTTAGGGACCAAATTTTCATCTGACGCGTGTGCGTCGATCACGCGTACGCGTGGATATCCATTTGTGCAATTGACGCGCACGCGTCAGGGACGTGTCCGCGTGAGTAAATTTGTGCCTCCAGAATGCTTCTAGCCCCAAGGTAGCACAACTCTCTGCCTAAACACTCCTTTACGTCGATTTTGCATGTGACGCGTACGCGTCAGTAACGCGTTCGCGTGGATGGCGAAAATCACAATCAACGCGTCCGCGTGGGGTGCGCGTCCGCGTGAGCTTGCTTGTGCTAAAGGCTTGGTTCCCGCGCCACTCCCGCGCAACTCTTTGTTCAAATTTATTTTTCACGCACACCCATCTAACGCATACGCGTCAGCGATGTTTGCGCGTCGTGTTCAAATTTTTTTTTTAGCCTGAGGTGTTTGGTTCCTGTGATAAAATAGCTGCATGATCAGAAAATTAGTAAGAACTTAATAAAAATCAACTAAGTAAGAAAACTACTACTACGAAAATAGCTAAGGATACGAAATTATCGGGTTGCCTCCCGACAAGTGCTTCTTTATCGTCACTAGCTTGACGGTCAGTTCCTCTAAGGAGGAGGATCATAGGGGCTCAGCTCTTCACCCCTTATTTTGAACTTCTTTCCTGTGTCTCCATAACGTAGCTCAATATGCTCCAGAGAGAGGATTCTGATTACTGTATAAACCCATGCTGGATTGCTGGTCAACACCACCTTCATTCCTGGGAAAAAACCTTCAGTGGGGATCTTTTTGTTTCTCTATCCTCTGGGTACTTTCTTCTTTTTGGAAACCTCCTCCTTGGTAGATGATGCATTCCCAACACCGAACTTAGGTTTGATGTCAGGCGGAATTTTATTGATTGTTGCCAAGGGAGGTTTAAGCTGCAGATTCTGCTGTATATCATCAGGGGGTTCTTGAAGGTTTGGATCAATAAGCTCAGCCTGCATGCACCTCTCTTCTTCACCTGTTGAATGTACATCTTTGAAGACATGAAAGACCAGTTGCTCATTATGCACTCTAAGCACTAATTCACGCACTTCTACATCAATCAGAGCTCTTCCAGTGGCTAGGAATGGTCTTCCTAGAATTATAGAGGCATTCTCATCCTCCCCTGTATCAAGAATCACAAAATCTACTGGGAGGAAGAACTTACCCACTTTGACCAAAATATTCTCCACTAATCCGTATGCAGGCTTTATAGATTTGTCCGCCATCTGTAATGCTATCTTTGTGGGTTGTACCTCTTGGATCTGCAGCTTCTTCATCACGGACAAGGGCATTAAATTGATACTTGCTCCCAGATCACATAATGCTTTCTCAAAGGTTGTGCTCCCGATGGTGCATGGAATTTGAAAGCTCCCTGGATATGGCATCTTCTTTGGTAAGTTATTCTGAATGATGGCACTGCATTCTTTAGTCAAGACCACTGTCTCATCTCCCTTTAAAGGCTTCTTCTTTGACAACAGCTCCTTCATGAACTTGGCATAGAGGGGCATTTGTTCCAAAACCTCAACAAAAGGAATATTGATTTTCAACTTTCTAAAGACTTCCAAGAACTTTGAAAACTGTTTGTCCTTGGTCTCCTTTTTAAGTCTCTGAGGATATGGCATTTTAGGCTTGTACTCAGGAGCCTTTGGCAACGTAGGATAAGTGTCAAGAGAGTCTGAAAATGGGTTATCCGCACACTTTGGAGGGGCGTGCTCCACTTCTTCCTTCTTCTCTTCTGGAGCTTCTTTTTCAACTAGTTCTTCATTGGCCTTGGTCTCAGAGCCAACTACTTTACCACTTCTCAATTTAATACCCTTGCAATCTTCTCCTGGGGTCACCACTGTATCACCTTGAAATGTAATTGCAGACCTCTCAAGTATTTGCTTGCTTAGTTGGCCCACTAGCACCTCTAAGTTTCTAATGGAGGCTCTGGTTTCTTGCATAACTTGTACTTTCGTACTTGCCACTTGTTCACTTATTACGGTGATAGCCTTGCATTCCTCTCTTGGATTTGGAATTGTGTTACCAGGAAGGCTATTAGTGGTCTTCTGATCAATTTTATTAACCTTTGAGGCTAATTGACCCATTTGAATCTCCAGGTTCTTGATGGATGCTCTGGTTTCCTGTCTAAAACCTGTCAATATTGCTTCCAAATCATTGTTCTGCTGGAAACCGCCCTGAGAACTATTGTTGAAAAGTTCTGAGGTCTTTGAGGTTGGTCCCTCCATCCAAAATTTGGGTGATTCCTCCACCATTGATTGTATGTCTTAGAATATGGATTATTGTTTGGATTCCTCGGGCCACTCCCCATGTAATTGACCTGTTCAGAAGATGGTTGAGCATAATCATAATTATCATTTTGCACAAAATTACCTGTCATGTCATAGGAGGTCTCTTAGGGTGGATTTTGAGTGTTGATAGCTGAGACTTACATGCCACCCATCTGTTGAGTAAGTAGATTTATCTGCTGAGACATAAGCTTGTTCTGAGCAAGAAGAGCATTAACAGCTTCTACTTCCAACACGCCTCTTTTCTGAGCAGTCTCAGAGTTCACAGGATTCTTGTTAGATGAGTATAAATATTGGTTGCTTGCAACCAATTCAATCAGCTCAATGGTCTCCTCTGGTGTCTTCTTCTTGTGTAGTGAACTGCCTGCAGAAGTATCTAAACTCATCTTGGACATCTCGCCCAAGCCTTCATAAAAAATATCTAGTTGAGTCTACTTGGAGAACATGTCCAGAGAGCATTGCCTAGTCAGTAGCTTGTACCTCTCCCAAGCTTCATAAAGAGTTTCACCCTCCTTCTGCCTGAAGGTCTGAACTTCCAACCTAAGCTTAGTCAGCTTCTTTGGTGGGAAAAATTTTGTGAGAAACTCAGTAACAACCTTGTCCCAAGTATCCAAACTCTCCTTTGGTTGGGAATCTAGCTATAGCTTTGCTTTATCCCTCAGAGCAAATGGGAAAAGCATGAGTTTGTACACCTCTGGGTTCACTCCATTTGTCTTTACAGTATCACATATCTGCAGAAAATCAGAAATAAACTGATTCGGATCTTCGTGAGGAAGTCCGTGATATTGGCAGTTTTGTTGCACCAGGGTGACCAATTGTGGCTTCAACTCAAAGTTGTTTGCAGCTATAGGAGGCACCACAATGCTTTTTCCATAAAGATCCGCAGTAGGGGCAGAATAAGAGCCAAGCACTCTCCTCTGTTGATCATCCCCGTTCGGATTTGCCACATTGGCATTAACAACATTATTATTAGGATCCATAGTGGATTCTGTAATCTTGTAAAGTCTTGCTTGTTGTAAACGCCGCCTGAAAGTTCTTTCAGGTTCAGGATCAAAGTCTAAGAGATGTTCTTTGTCTCTATTCCTGCGCATACACAAGCAGAAAACAAAAAAAAATGGGACTCTCGACGTCAGAGTGCAGAGAAGTCCCTGTGAGGTAACCTGTGTAAAATAACAAAATAAAAATACTAAATAAAATAAATAAATAAATTTCAAAAATTATAGGTAGAATTAAATCAAAAAAAAATTCGAAATTAATAAAATAAAACTAATAAAAAAATGGAAAGAAACAAAAAACGAAAATAAAAGAAAATGAAAATAAAAATAAAAAAATAAAATAAGAATGAAATAAAATAAAAATAAAAAAATAAAAACGGACTAAAAGAAAAAAATAAAAAAACTATAAAATATAAAAACAAAAAAGAAAGAAATAAAACGAAACAGGGGGAAGGGGAAATATTAACGTAAAGAAAGAAAAAAATGGAAAATAAAAAATAAAAAAATAAAAAATAATAATACTAAAGAAATATAATTAAAGAAAAAAATCTAATCTAATCAATCAAACAATGAGTAGTTGTCAATCACAGTCAATCCCTGGCAACGGTGCCAAAAACTTGATGCGTTATTTACAATCACACTTATTTACCGGCAAGTGCACCGGGTCGTACCAAGTAATACCTTACGTGAGTAAGGGTCGATCCCACGAGAATTGATAGATTAAGCAACAATAGTGTTTGATAGGATTAGTTAGACAAACAGAAAAGAGTGTCTGATGTTCAAAAAGTATTAAACAGTAAATTCAAGAATTTCAGAAAGCAAGCAGTAAATGAGCTGTGAAATATATATGAGGAAATAGTTAAGGCTTTAGAGTTATCTATTTTTTGGATTGACTTTTCTTATTAACTAATTTTAATCATGTAAGATTTAATTCATGGCAAACTATTTGTGATTAGACCCTAATTCTTTAGACCTTCCTAGTCTCCTCTAAAATTTATCAATTGTCAATTGATTCCAATTAGAGGGTGATGATCAAATTCGAGTTATATGCCACAAAAATCCTAGTTGTCCAAAAATAAAGGGATTATATGTCACGTATCCCGTTAAATACAAACAATTAGAAATTCAGGATAATATGTTTTCAAGCTATTGTTCAAGTAAAGAGCTTTTCTAAGTTTTACAAGAACTCAAATAGAACATGAGTCATACTTCCGTTCCACCCAAATTCATAAAATAAAGAACGAAAACAATTATTGAAATATAAATCAAAACATGAATTAAAATAGAAAAATAACATTATCAATCCATACAATAGACAGAGCTCCTAACCTTAACAATGGAGGATTAGTTGCTCATGGTTCAGAGTAGAAAATTAGGATTCTGGTAAAATGTACAGAGTTCCAATCTGATGAATCTAAATCCCCTCCGAGGCCTTCCCAAAGGAAGAAAAGTTTCTCCCTTTTATAACTAATCCTAATAAATTTAAAATCTAATTTCTGTGTTTTCTAGGCTGAAAACTGGGTTAAAACAACCCAGAAATCGCTCCCAGCATTTTTTTGCGTTTTCTGCACGTGGCGCATGTCATGCGTACGCGTCAGTCATGCGGACGCGTTGATGGTCTTTTCTTCGAGTCACGCAGACGCGTCGCTGAGCAAATCTTCAATTCACGCGTACGCGTCAGTCACGCGTACGCGTCGCCATGGACACTTCCAGATCACGCGTACGCGTCAGTCACGCATGCGCGTCGCTCCTCGCTGCCATCTCCTTGGTTTCTTCTCTTTCTCTGCAGAAACTTCATCAAATCCATCCGAATGCTACCTAAAATAAATAAAATTGCACAAAACTCAAAATAGCATCCATAGTGGCTAAAATATAATTAATTCTTAATTAAACTCACAAATTACATGCAATTTCACTAGGAAAAGATAGGAAAGATGCTCACGCATCACTTGCACCTTGAACCTAGTCGTGACTTTAAATGTTTTGTCTCAAGGGTTACTTGACACAAAAACACCACAAGCACTTAATTGGGGAACTCTCTTTAAGTTTGGATTTTTTCTTCACTTACTCCGAGACAGTGGTGCTCAAAGCCTTGGACATACTCTACTAAATGCATTTGGTCTTGACTCTAAATATTCTGTCTCAAGAATTACTTGACACAAGAACACCACAAGCATATGACTAAGAAAACAACTCTTTGAGCTTTTAATCATGTTTGACCTCCTTAGTCATTGATACTCAGAGCCTTGAACCTTGCTTTTATTTTTCTTTTGCTGTTTCTTTTGCTTCAAGGATTAAGCTTTCACTAATTTTAGAGAAGTCATAATAGTTCTCTAAATGCTTGTTCCTTATACATCAACATCATTTGATTCAAATTCAAATATGCACTGTTCATATCATGCATTTCAAAATCACAAATAATGCCATCACATTTAAGTAAATAAAACTACTCTTAAATATAAACTCAATTTCTCATGCAATACATCACTTCTTTTTCTTTTGAATTCAAGCTTAGTGAGCAATGCATGAGGAAAAAAAATTTTAACCAAAAGAAAATGACAGAATGAAACTAAATCTAAGAACTAAATGTACTAAAGATTATGCAGGTAATCAAAGCAACAGAAAACAGAAGACAACAAAATAAGAACGAAAGAGAAATAGAATGAAAGGAACTCAACCACCTCAGTTATGCTGGTGGCCATCTCATTCCTCCATGAAGAACATTCATCTCCCTTTGGTGCTATTAAAATAAACAGAAAAGGCCAAAAGCGAAGCGACAATACCGAACTTAAAAGTTTGCTTGTCCTCAAGCAAAGAAAATCTGAAAACAGGGTGTCAAAAATTCTTCTTAATTGCTCCTGTTCCTATTCTAATCATTCTGTATGACCAAAACACATGTAAAACAAGAAAAATTCTTTAAAAAAATAGATAAAGTAATTTAGAACAAAAACTAAAATAACTATAATGTTAAAATCAAAATAACTATAAAATTAAAACCAAAGCAACTGCAAAACCAAGGATACTAGTAGTTGGGTTGCCTCCTAACAAGCGCTTCTTTAATGTCACTAGCTTGACACTTGATTGTTGAATTTTCTTCCTCTTCTTCCGGTTGGTTAAAAGAAATGACTCCAAGGGGGGAGAGGTGAAGATTAGTTCCCCCTGATATAAATTTCTCCTAACAAGCTTTCTTTTATTGTGATTAGATTGATTCACCTTGCTTGTTGGTGTAGAGGTTGGATTATTTTTTTCTGACCTTCTCTTTTTCATGGATATTTTCTTCTGTTTCTTGGTCACAATCCCCTTTTTAGTGCTTTCCTTGGTTGCCTTCACTTCATTGATTTCAAACTTTGGGTGTTATGTGATGATTAGAGTGTACCCTTCATCAAGAACTTCTTGAATTGGTGGTTCAATAAACTCACCCTCTATGCCACTCTCTGCTTCATTGGAGTGTAGATTTCCATAATTGTTTTCATCCCTTACAACCTCTTTTGTTTGTGCATCTTCCTTCTTTGGTGGTGCATCTTCCTCCTTTATTTTTGGGTGAAAAGTTCTCTAATTAATTGGAGTATGAACTCCTTTGATTGATTTCATCACTTTCTTCCATAGGATCTTGCATTATATCTCTTGGAAAGGAATTTGCTTGTTCCTCTTCCTGGGACTTGATAATCAACTGCACATATTTCTCTACATTTTTGACACTCGTCTTTATATCATGTATGAATTCTTTCATGAGAAGCTCAAGATCTGATGGTTTTTTATATGAATAAAGAGATGGTGGCTCTTGATATGAATAAAAAGGAGATGATGATTCTTGATAAGAGTAAAAAGAGGATGGTTCTTGGTATGAATAGGAAGATAGTGGCTCTTGATAGTTGGAACATGGAGCACTGAAGTTTCTTTGGTTTTGACTTTGCCAACCAAAATTCGGGTAGTTCCCCCATCCACAATAATGAGAATCACTCATTGGGTGTGAGTAGTAACCCATGTGATATCTCTCTATTATTTTTTCTTAGCATAAAACACCAAAAAGAATTAAACGCACTATGTGATAAATAGGAAAGTAAAGAAGAAAGAATAGATTTTTTTTTTGAAAAGAAATAAAATAAAGAATAATAAAAATAAAAGAAGAATTCAAAAATAAATAAAAAGAGGTCAACTAAAAATTCAAAAATTAAACAAAGAAAAATACTAGTATTTAAAAAAATATTTTTAAAAGAAAACTTACTACGGGAACACCAAACTTAATTTCAGAAATTAAAAAATATATTAGTACTAATTTATTTATTTATTTATTTGTATTTTTTATTTAAAACTAACTAATAAAAGAAAAGAAACAGAAAACGAAACAGGGAGGGGGTATTAACGAAAAAGGAAATAAATAAAGAAAGAAAAAGAATAAAGAAAAAATAAAAATTAATAATACTAAAAAAAATAATTAATGAAAAAAATTATCTAATCTATGCAATTAAACAACGAGTAGTTGTTAGTCACAATCAATCCTCGGCAACGGCGCCAAAAATTTGGTGCGAAATTTATAACCCACAAACTAACCGGCAAGTGCACCAGGTCGTACCAAGTAATACCTCAGGTGAGTGAGGGTCGATCCCACGAGGATTGATGGATTAAACAACAATGGTTACGTGATTTACTTAGTTAGACAAGCAGAAAATGGTGTTTGAGAGTTCAAAGAGCATTAAACAATAACTCAGAATATCAGAAGAAAGCAAGTAAATAAGTTGTGAATAATATATGGAGAAAACAGTTAAGGCTTCAGAGTTATCTATTTTTCGAATTGACTTTTCTTATTAATTTATTTTAATCATGTAAGATTTATTTCCTGGCAAACTATATATGACTAAACCCTAATTCCTTAGACCTTTTTAGTCTCCTCTAAAATTCATCAATCGCCAATTCCTTGGTCAATTAATTCCAATTAGAGGGTAAAGTTCAATTCTAGTTATATGCTACAGAAATCCTAATTACCCAAATATAAGAGGATTATATGTCGCGTATCCCGTTAAATCCAGATAAATTAGAAATTTAGGAGAATATGTTTTCAAGCTGTTGTTCAAGTAAAGAGCTTTTCCAAGTTATACAAGAACTCAATTAGAAAGAGGGTCATACTTCCGTTCCACCCAATTTCATAAAATAAAGAACGAAAACAATTCTTGAAATATAAATCAGTACATGAATTAAAATAGGAAAAAAAGAAACAGAATGAATCCATACAATAGACAGAGCTCCTAACCTTAACAGTGGAGGTTTAGTTACTCATGGAAATGAGTGAAAACTAGGATTCTGGTAAACTGTAAATTTCGAATGAGGTGGAATGGAATTCTCCCTAGAAGAGAAGTTTCTTTTCTCTTTTATATCTAATCCTAATTAATTTAAAATCTAATTTCTAAAATTAAAATAATATCTTTTTCTATTTAAAAAAATAAAATTTAAATTTAAATCAGAATTAATTAAATAAATCGCACCATGTAACATGGGGACCACTTGGCTTCACTAGGATCCACGCCTAACTTCATGCTGTTCACCACACAAGGCGCAAGGCGCCTAACTTCAACTGAAGAGCACGCCTTACTTGCTAGATTCATGGGTGGACCATGCCTAACTTGATCTTGCCCTTCAATGCTGCACCTTACTTGGATTGAGGGGTGGAAGTTGCACCTTACTTGGTTTAAGGGGCCTTTTTTGCTGCGCCTTACTTGTACCCTCCCGAGAGTACAAGCTTCCATGGTGCCTAACTTGGTTTCCTTTGCGCCTAACTCGCCATGAGTCGCCATAACTTGTGTGTTGTTGTTGTGTCTTGCGCATAACTTGAGATTTCTCAAGTTAGGCGCAGCCTTGACAGAGTTGATGGAAGAGAAGTATGAACTATTATATATCGTTGGAAAGCTCTGGAAGTTAGCTTTCCAATGCCACTAAAATCACATCCATTGGACCTATGTAGCTCGAGTTATTCAAGTTTGAGTGCAGAGAGTTCAGGGTTGACAGCATCATTCGCCTTCTTCTCTTTTTCTGTGGATACTCCATCAAATCCAGTCAAATGCTACCTAAAATAAACAGAATTGCACAAGATTAAAAGTAGCATCCATAGTGGCTAAAAGATAATTAATTCTTGATTAACCTCAACAAATTAAATGCAAATTCACTAGGAAAAGATAGGAAAGATGCTCACACATCATGATGTGCTATCTTGTTTTTTTTTTAAGTTAATTATATATTCATTTATATTTGTAAAATGAATATACAAAAGATAAGGGTCCTATCTGGACAGCCAATGAAATGAAAACGTTACCCATTAACTCATTACACTATTAACCCATTACAAGTATCAAAACATGACAACCTGAATCTATCTACCGTAGCTAGTACCTTTCCTTTCTCTACCCAAATTCTTCAAGGAGTTCCACAACAGATGAATAGAGCACATCAATAGAGGAGTCCTTGGCTTCAAAGATTTTAAGGTTCCGTGCTATCCAATTCTTCCAAGCGAGAATTGCAGCAAGAGCAGTATTTGTCTTCCAATTGGGTCTTCTCTTCAGCGTCTCTATCGGCTTCATCCAATGCCTCCAGAAATCTTCAGAGCTGTTGAAGGTGAGAAAATTTTCAAATTCAACTTTTCGCCAAATTTCTCTTGCAAGCTTACAGTCCAATATGCAATGATTTACTATTTCCCCTAATTCTTGGCACATCGGACAGCAAGGTTCTAAGAACCGGACCGATTATCGAACCGTTTAAGTCACTGATTTACTGGTTTATCGGTTCAACCGATTTAATCGTGGTTCAACTAAAAAAATTGTTATAGAATAAAATAATAAATAAATTATAAATATATATCCTAAAATATAATTATAGCTTTTGGTGAAGATTTTCCTACCAATCTGGTTCAGTCAACAAACACCAAACTAATAAGATGTAAAACTGATTTCATTCAAAATTGGCTTCTTCTAAACTAACATCAAGTACCAAATCCTGCAACAACCTTTCTGGAGAGAAGGAACGAGCAAAGGTTACACTACAAAAACATAGAGTATCGAAGAGTAGTGAAGGAGCAAAAAGACAAGACAATGAAGAAAAAGATAGTGATCAAACTCAAAAAACATCAAAACACAGATTTGAGATAATGAGAAACAGTTCTTCTAGAGGTGGTAATCTCACTGTACGTGTTGCTTCCTGAAGAATATTGTCTCGTCATCTTCAATCTTGAGCCATTTCATTAAAGCATATTGCAGAATACTGATTGAAGTAGCAGTAGCATGTTTAGACAGTATTATGTAGAATGTATATTGAAATAGCAACTGCATATTAGTATTCAGGATATTTAAT
Source organism: Arachis duranensis (assembly GCF_000817695.3). Classification (NCBI taxonomy): domain Eukaryota; kingdom Viridiplantae; phylum Streptophyta; class Magnoliopsida; order Fabales; family Fabaceae; genus Arachis; species Arachis duranensis. The sequence continues at coordinate 10,303,399 of NC_029773.3, read as the reverse complement.
TGACGGTATAGCTGAGGTAGTTTAATGAGGGTTACTAATTTTAGTGGTAGCTACACACTTATATAGGCAACAATAGAATGGCAGAACAACTATCCTATATAAAAATCACAACAATTCCAGCACACTTGCAGCAGATTCAAAGATCTCAAGCTCTGCAACTATTCTGAACTAACAATTTTTTCAGCTGAACATATACACTGAAGGAGAGTAAACCAACATAGCTACAATATCTCCAAGATAAAATGATACTGACCACACAGTTGTAAGAATAATTTCTTTTTTGTATTGTAACAATCATTTAATAATCATCCTAATCGATAATTAATTAATTTAGCAGAATAATCATCCTAATCAATAATCAATTAATCATTCAATTTAAGCACAATTAAGTCACAAAACACAAAACAACAACACATCACTATATATAAGAATTATAAAAAACAAAATAGCAACACATCAAAACATCCATAGCTAATCAATAATCAATTAATCATTCAATCTAAGCACAAGTTTAAGTCAGTCACAATCTAAGCACAATCGAGTCACGACACAAAACAAAAGACAGCACACAATTTTAATGAAGATTAAAAAGATTAACTAGTGAACTAAATCAACTGAATCAGCACAATTTTAACAAAGATTAACCAGTAAAATAAATCAACTAATCATTTAATGATTTAATCCAAAACAAGAAAATAAAATATAATACAGCTAGATTCAAATTTCAATCTAGTAGCATTAGTAGAGTCCAAAAATAAACAATGTTTTGAGTAAAGAATGAAGAACAGGGAATGAAAATTAAAAAAATGAAGCCTTTGCCTTCGTTCTGAGCGGTGTGAGCCGAGGGCAGAAGCGCCGCAAAGACGGAGACCAGGCGATGAGCAGGACGAGCAGAAGAGATCGAAGACTGTGAGCACTGAGCACTGACCTTTGAAGGATGATTGTGAGCAGACAACGTCGACAGTAGAGAACGAAGACTGAGAGCCAACAGGGGTTCTTCTTTGGAGGACGTCAACGGAATGAAGAGACGATCCCCTGACTGCGACAGACGGCGACGAGGCTAGGGTTTTCGTTTTTGTTTGGGGAGAAGGAAGGAGATAAAAGAAATCAGAGAAGGAGCTCTAGGGTTAGGAGGCGAGGCTTCTGTGCTTTACACCTGCCCTTGACTGCAACGGACTGCGGTGGTGGCTCACTTCTTGTAGCTTGCGGCGGTGAGGCTAGGGTTTCTGTTTCTTTGGAGAGGAGGGAGATGGAAGAATTGAAGAAAGGGTTGGTTGTGGCTTGACTGCTGGCTTCACGCGTGCTTCTGTTTGGTTTTTACGCGAAATGACATTGTTTGATGAGAATCGGCCGGGTCCCAATCCGGCCCGATCGACCGGTTTTCGGACGGTTCAGCGGTTTAAATCCAGTTTTCAAATGAACGGTTTTGCATGGCAGACGGTTCACGGTTAAATTGGTCAGACCGGCCAGTCCGGTCTGGTTTTCAGAACATTGTCGGACAGACATCCTCGACTGTCAGCAACCTATTGTGTAATCGGTGTCGGATAGGTAGACCACCGTTGATAGCTTTCCAGAGGAAGACTTTGACCTTTGGTGGACACCGCAGTTCCCACAAGCTATTCCAAACTCTCTTCTCTCTGCACACTTCCGGGAACTGCTGGATTGGAAGGTGAGAAAATCTGAAAGCAATACGATACCCAGAAGCCACCGAGTAGTGTCCATTTCGTTCCCACTTCCAAGTAATGCTATCTTCCCCATCTTCTGAAATAGATATTTGTAGGATCTCAGTAGCAATATCGGTTTTGAATATGGTTTTGACTAATTCTTCTTGCCACTGTCTGGAGTTGTTGGTGAGTTGGTTTATCCATACCATGTTTGGATTGTGATTGTTTTGCTGGTAGTCTGAAATAGGATTAAACTTTCTTAGTCATGGGTCTTCAAATATCCTAATCCGATTGCCTCTTCCCACCTTCCATTCGATTCCTTCCTCCAGAATTCTCCTTCCGTCTTGTAGACTTCTCCAGGCCCATGATGGCTGCTGACCTGTTGGGGCTTGTAGAAAAGAGAAATATTTGAAATATCTGCTTTTGTAGATTTTGCTTATTAGGGACTCAGGTTTGGTAAGAATCCTCCAGTTTTGCTTGGCTAGCATAGCTAAATTGAACGCTTTAAGATCCTTAAAACTTAGTCCCCCATACTTCTTCTCTCTACAAATTATATCCCATCTCACCTACTGTAGCCTCCTTTTTGAGCCTCTCTAACCCCACTAGAAACTCAGAATCTTCTTTTGTATTTCCTCAAGCAATGAATCAGGGAGCTTAAAGCAGCTCAATGTATAGATAGACACGGCAGTAGCTACCGCCTTCACCGAAACTTCTCTGCCACTAATGGATAGGAGAGATCTCTTCCATGTTTGCAGCTTCCTTTCCACCTTTTTTTTAATGAAATTGAAAGTCTGCCTTTTAGATCTATGTACAACAGCTAGTATTATTCTGTCTGCCCACATGTGAAATTTGTAGAGATTCAGCTAGGGCATCTCTAATCTATGTTAGGGTATTTTTGCTAAAGAATACCAAAGACTTTAAGAAGTTAATAAGTTGCCCACTAATTTGTGTTTTGTGATTTTTATATATAGTGATGTGCTGTCTTGTTCATTTAAATTGAAAAAGTATTTTGTATTAGTGACTAATATATTTTCTTTTTTGCATCATTAGTTATGTCTAAGAATTGATATTTGATTTTTATTAATATGTTTGTGAAGACATGTATTTTAACTTTAAATTTTAATTTATTTTTATAATTTTATATTTTTATCTAATTATGATCAGTTAACTATGATCGGTATCAATTTTATATTTTTATTTATTTATATTTTTTAAATTATATACTAAATATTATTTTATTTTTTTATATTATTTTTTCTAACAGTATGGGATAAGGCTACGTGTTTCAACATGCTTCCTGGAAAACATTAAAGATGTGTACCCAGAGTTTTTTATGCGCGATACATAGCAATTTTGAGGATAAGAAAATGGCTAAAAAATTTGGATATGAAAGTAGAATGAGTGTTATACTTTAATGTGGTAATTTTTGATATTTTTTAAAATTATGGGAGTATACAAATCGAACCCTCCGATCCCTCCGATTTGTATTTAAAAATTTTTAAAAGTTTAGAGTACACAAATTGGACCCACTGATTTATGTTAAAAAAATTAAAAAAAATTAGAGTACACAAATCGAACCGAATCAATATCAATTTTATATTCTTATTTAATGGAAGTTATACTCATTATCCTCTAGATTTTATTGGATTTGTAAGACACTACAAAATTTATGGCCAATTTCCGGTAAATTATTTTTCTATGTTTATTATTTTAGTTTTAATTTAACTATAATATTTTGATATTTTATAATAATAAATATTTAGATATTTATATTTTTTAAATTATATAATAAGTATTATTTTTTCTAACAGTATGGGATAAGGCTAGTAGGCTACGGTGTTTCAACATGCTAAAAGCTTCCTGGAAAGCATTGAAGATGTATACCTAGGATTTTTATGCACGATACATAGCAATTTTGAGGATAAGAAAATGGCTAAAAAATTTGGATATGAAAGTAGAATGAGTGTTATTTTTTAATGTGGTAATTTTTGATGTTTTTTAAAATTATGGGAGTACACAAATCAAACCCTCCGATTTGTGTTTAAAATTTTTTAAAAGTTTGGAGTACACAAATCGAAGGGTCCGATTTATGTTGAAAAAATTAAAAAATAATTGGAGTACACAAATCGGACTGATCAGTATCAATTTTATATTTTTATTTAATAGAAGTTATGCTTATTATCCTCGAAATTTTATTGGATTAAGACACTACAAAATTCATGGCCAATTTCTGATAAATTAATTTTCTATGTTTATTATTTTAGTTTTAATTTAACTATAATATTTTGATATTTTACAATAATAAATATTTAAATATTTATATTTTTTAAATTATATACTAAATATTATTTTATTTTTTTATATTATTTTTCTAACAGTATGGGATAAGGCTACGGTGTTTCAACATGCTAAAAGCTTCTTGGAAAACATTGAAGATGTGTACCCAGGGGTTTTATGCGCAGTACATAGTAATTTTGAGGATAAGAAAATGGTTAAAAAATTTAGATATAAAAGTAGAATGAGTGTTATATTTTAATGTGGTAATTTTTGGTGTTTTCTAAAATTATGGGAGTACACAAATCGAATCCTCCGATTTGTGTTTAAAAATTTTAAAAGTTTGGAGTACATAAATCAGATTCACCGATTTGTGTTGAAAAAATAAAAAAAGTTGGAGTACACAAATTGGATAGTACGATTTGGCTGTCCAATTTGTGTACTCCAAATTTTTTTAATTTTTTCAACACAAATCAGACGGTTCGAGTACAGAAATCGGACGGTTCGATTTGTATACCTAAAAATTAGACGTTCCGATTTCTGTACCTCTCAAAAATCGGACGGTCTGATTTGTACTTCGTATATTAAATCATCCCACCTTTTAAAAAAATATCATGGTAAATCACAATTTAAAAAAACACCATTATTAATACAATATTAAAAATAAAACGTGTAAGAAAATTCATATATTTGATACATCCTTAAGGTTTACTGCTGGTAACATTGTCATTTTTCTTCCTTCTATAAAAAAAATTTTGCTAACTAGCTATTTTTATTAGCAGATTGTCTAACCTCAAAGTGATGGATCAAACAGAGGAGGCTTCAGTATAGTATCCTCAAGTGCCAAAAGCAAGATTTGTTTGGATGGACTCTTCAATATGGACTCTTTAGTATAGTGTTGACTTAACATTTATTTTGCATTGACGATCTTCTATGTTTTTATATCTTAGGATCTTAGGGATGTGTGCAATTCAAACTGGATCATTTGGTGTTTTCTAAAATTATGGGAGTACACAAATCGAATCCTCCGATTTGTGTTTAAAAGTTTTAAAAGTTTGGAGTACACAAATCAGATTCACAGATTTGTGTTGAAAAAATAAAAAAATTGGAGTACACAAATCGGACAATACGATTTGGCTGTTCGATTTGTGTACTCTAAATTTTTTTAATTTTTTTAACACAACTCAGATGGTTCGAGTACAAAAATCGGACGGTCCGATTTATGTACCTAAAAATTGGACGGTCCGATTTCTGTACCTCTTAAAAATTGGACGGTCCTATTTGTATTTCGTATATTAAATCATCCCACATTTTAAAAAAATATCACGGTAAATCACAATTTAGAAAAACACCATTATTAATACAATATTAAAAATAAAACGTGTATGAAAATTCATATATTTGATACGCCCTAAGGTTTACTTCTGGTAACATTGTCATTTTTCTTCCTTCTATAAAAAAATTTTGCTAACTAGCTATTTTTATTAGCAGATTGTCTAACCTCAAAGTGGTGGATCAAACAGAGGAGGCTTCAGTATAGTATCCTCAAGTGCCAAAAGCAACATTTGTTTGGATGGACTCTTCAATATGGACTCTTCAGTTGACTTAACATTTATTTTGCATTGACGATCTTCTATGTTTTTACATCTTAGGGATGTGTGCAATTCAAACTGGATCATTTGGGGCAGGTACATCTCTACATCATCTTGGAACTATCATATGTAATGCAAAATGAACATAATGCTTAGTTTCATATGGTAAAATAAACTGGTGGTTCGATTCTGGTTTATATTTATATTTTGTCAAGATTTGAAGTCTGAGGTGGGGGTCTTGAAGGCTGAGTTGGATAGAGTTAAGGGTTTGAATGTAGAGCTTGAACCAAAGAACAAGAAGCTCAGTGAGGATCTTGCTGCCGCTGAAGCTAAGATGGTAGTAGCTGTTGGTACCAGTGGCAAGGTATGAGAAACTTTTATTGGTTTGTTTTCTTTTGATGTGTTTTACCTGAAAGCATGGAATGTGTCATAATTCATTGTTACTTATCTTGTTTTTCTCTTTATGATATAAAGGGTGGTTAATCCATGTCTTAAGAGTCATCAATCACTATCTGAAATAGTTTCTTTATTTCAATGGTTTTAACTTTCAATTCATATGGTGGAACAAAAAAGAGATCATATATATATATTTTATAAACTCTACTTGTTTTTGCTGAATGAAGGAGGCAATTGGGGAGCACCAGAGCCCCAAATTCAAAGACATACAGAAACCCATTGCTGATAAATTGGAAAGGCCTAAAGTGAAAAAAGAAGCTACTCCTGAAGCGATTTTTCGTAAAGCTTCTTCAATACCGTCTCCTACGACAACAATTCATGTCAATTCTGAATCCAAAAGTATAGAAAGAAAGTCTCCACCAAACCAGTGCTTGCCACCATCAATGGCGTTGAATTGTTTCACTCCTTAAAGAATCATGATATGAAGAGAGACATAAAAGGGCCTCTGAATCATCCGCAACCGGTAGCGATTAGTGCACGCAGTAGCATTGTTGGAGAAATTCAGAACCGTTCAGCTCATCTTTTAGCAGTTAAGTATTGTGTGATTATTACACTTTCTAGTTCCTGTTTCTTTTTTCACCTCAAAATTATGTACTGCTAGTTGATGACTAATGAATTACCATACTTTCTAGATAAGGGTAGACAATGAAACAAAAGGGGAGTTCATCAATGACCTTATAAAAAAGGCGGTAGATGCAGCCTACATGGACATTGAAGAAGTCTTAAAGTTTGTTGATGGAATGATGGGCTTGATGGTGAACTATCCTCATTGGTACATTTCTCAGAAAATTATTGATCTGGTGGGCCAATGGCTCTCTATATGATACTTCATTAATCATTTTTAAGTTATTATAATTACTATAAAATCATTGTTTTAATAGATTTTCTGAGAATTTCTGAGAGGGTGAGCCTTGGTGCAACAGTTTAGTGTCTTGTGATTTCTGACTTGGAAATCAAGGATTGTGATATTTGAAAATGGTTAGAATTTTCAACTTTGCTTCTTACTGGCTTTGTCTTGTGTATTCTACAGGTGGATGAGCGCGCTGTCTTGAGACATTTCAAGTGGCCTGAGAAGAAAGCCAATGCGATGCGAGAGGCTGCGGTTGAGTATGAGCTTAAGCTATTAGAACAGGAGATTTCCTCCTACAAGGAGCTGCCTTGAAAAAAATGGCCAGCCTCTTAGACAAGTAAGATTTATGTCAAGATAACAGTATTCCTATTTAATAATCTTCTTATGCCTTATTTCATCTCATTGTGATAGGTCTGAACTGAGCATACAGAGGCTAATCAAGCTGCGAAATTCTGTCATGCGTTGTACCAACCGTACACATTCCAACCGCTTGGATGTTCGATTCGGGGATAGTGAGCCAGGTAAATTTCTTACTCTGAAGTGAGAACAAAGATTGAAATATGGTAAATGGTTTGCTTTAGGTTTATCATTACTCTGGTAGGGAATAATTATAGTTACTGATTATTCGAAATTTATCAACATAGAACTTGATCTAGTAGTTGATTCACTGATCTGTTTGTTTCTACACATTATATGCACTAGTTTCAATTCTCAAATAACATGTATTTTCCTTTATCTAGAGATATATCATTTCTTCTCTTGGAAGATATGGTTCCTTCAATTGTTAACTTTGTAGATTAGTAATAGTAAAGTGTATTCACAAATTTCACACTCATAAGTGAACTTCAAAGCTGCAATTATAAAACTTGATGAAATAAATACACAATCCATGCAGATAAAGCAGGCTTCCATGACTCTAGCCAAGATGTACATGAAAAGAGTGACAATGGAGCTCGAATCCAACTGGAACACAGACAGAGAATCTAGCCAAGATTCTCTTCTGCTTCAGGGTGGTCATTTTGCATACAGAGCTTATTAGGTAACATTTGACGTACTTTTACAAACTTACAAGTTTTTGCGAATTTTAATGATTAATAACAAACTTTTATATTGACATAAGACTTTGGTTGATCTAGTGCTTTAAATTTAGATGACATTTTAAAATTTATATTAGATAATAATTATGTTTTAATGTGTTTATTTATATTTTATTTATTATTTTATTATAAAACGATTATTTCAATTGGACCAGTAAACTAGTAACTAGAGCTGTTTAATAATTGGTCTGGTTTTTAGAACCTTAGGAGCGGGGCGACTTAGAACTACCCGCGGATAGAAGCGGGACGGGTTATGTGCAGGTTATTGTACGGTGGGGTGGGGCAGGTCGGGTAAGCAAAAACCCGCTCCTACCCGCCCTGTTGCCACCCCTAATCACAGAGCACTAAGAGTAGAACTTCTTTCCCAAGACTCCAACGCCAAAATTAACCCGTCTGCCGCCGTCAGCAGGGCTTCTTCTTCTTCTTCTTCTTCTTCTTGTGAGTGAGTGAAACGGTGAGACCAGAGACCAGAGCATCAGAGCTTCTTTTTCTCCAACGCCTGAATTTACCCGTCGTCCTTCTGTTATCGTCGCAGCTTCCATTGATAGCATCACATCTTCTGTTGACCGTGTCGCAGCTTCATCTTTTCCGTGTAATTTTCTCTCTCTCTCCCTCTGTCTTGTTGTCTCTCTTCCTCTATCAAGATCATGGTTATGAAAAATCAGATTAGACCGGTCGGTCGAAGCGGTCCGACTGAAAACTAGATGTCTCTACAGTTCAGTTGAAATAGAAAAACCACAACAATAAAAATCGTTGTTAGATCGCTAAACCGGCCAGAATTTGACCGGTTGAACCGAACTGGAACCCGGGAGGCTTACATAAAGTGATGTCGTTTTTGAAATTGAAGAAAAGGAAAACGGTAAGCCGAGAACGCATTCTCCCTTCTCCACTTCTCCCCAAAACAAAAAGAAAGCTAAAGCTTGAAAGTGAGAAACCCTAGCTTCTCCACCGCCGCCGCAAGGGGTAGCGCTGTCCATCGCGCCCAAGCACCATTGTCACATGGATTGCTGCAAGGGTTTCCGCCATCTCGTCTGTCGCAGTTTCTTCTTCGAGCTCAGTGTTAGTCCCTGGTGCTCCGTCGCACTCCTGCCGTCGTCCGTCACTCTCCTGCCGTTGTCTATCGTGCTCAGGTACCATCGTTTTTGTCTGGGCATGGTGCTCGAAGTCCCAACTCACCAATCGCAGCTTCTTCCTCGAGCTTGGCGTCTACGAGTCTGCTCTTCGTTTGCTCAGCCGTAGGACTACCACTGTCCGTCATCGTTCTCGTCGTTAGGCCTCCGTCTCCGTCGCACTTCTGCCCCTCAGCTCAGACTGCTTAGAAGTCAGAACAAAGGAGTGAGCTAAATAAAAACGGAAACCCTAGCTTCACCGCCCCAAGGAGTGAGCCACCGCCGCCGTCCGTCGAAGTCAGGGCCTTCTCTGTTCGTTCCGTCGGGGTTCTCCAAGAACAACCCCTATTGGCTCTCGGTCCTCGTTCTCTACCGTCGACGTCGTCTGCTCACAATTGTCCTTCGAAGGTCAGTGCTCACTGTTAGTGATTGTTCCTCGTTTGCTCAGCCGCGCTTCTGCGCCGTCCGTCGTCTGCTCGTCGCCTGGTCTCGGTCTCTGTCTCCATCGTGCTTCTGCCCCTCTGCTCAGACTGCTCGGAACGAAGGTAATGGCTTCATTTTTTTTTTAATTTTCGTTCTCTGTCCTTCATTCTTTACTCAGAACATTTAATCTTTTTGGATTAGCTGTATTATACTCTATTTTCTTGTTCTGGATTGAATCATTGAATGATTAGTTGATTTATTTTGCTGGTTAATCTTTCTTAAAATTATGCTGATTTAGTTGATTTAGTTCCCGGGTTATGTTACACTTGCGGTACATAGCCGGTCCCAAGCCCGGATAAAGGAGGAGGGTTGTGTTAGGTCTTCGGCAACCAACGTAAAAATATAGCCGAACCCCCCATGACATGAATCAAAGACATTATTGCGCTAAAGCTAGGTCGTTACCCGGAAGTAACGCGCCGTATGGCTCGAGTACGGTGTCAAAGCAAGAGCCGCTGCATCGGTGCCCGGATGTAGTGTTAAATGAGCAAGGGTTCTCGCGTTTTCGTGAACGGACGAGGGTAAATAAGCTAGTTCACAAAGGAAAAGGTAAAGGTCGAAGCGACAAAAGGTTGAGATTTGGGACATGGAACATAGGCACTCTAACAGGAAAGTCCATGGAGGTGGTGGATACCATGACAAGGAGGAAGATTAACATTATGTGCCTACAAGAAACGAAATGGGTTGGTGCAAAGGCTAGGGAGTTGGATTCTTCTGGTTTCAAACTTTGGTATACAGGAAAGGTGAAGAATAGGAAT
>NC_029773.3:10277674-10291701 GCF_000817695.3 Arachis duranensis | reverse complement strand
AGAAGGATGATGGAGAGGTATCGTAGTAATAAAAGGGATCTACATATGGTGTTTATTGATTTGGAAAAAGCGTATGATAGGGTACCAAGGGAGGTCTTATGGAAGGTTTTAGAAAAGAGGAGAGTAAGGATCGCATATATTTCGGCAGTTAAAGACATGCATGATGGGGTCACAATTAGTGTGAAGACTCAAGGTAGTGTGACGGAGGAATTTCTTATTGGTATAGGATTACACCAGGGATCATCCTTAAGTCCATGCCTTTTCACATTAGTCTTGGAAGTATTCACAGAGCACATCCAAGAGCCTGTTCCATGGTGCATGCTTTTTGCCGATGATATCGTTCTTATGGGAGAGTCAAGGGAAGACTTAAATAAGAAGTTGGAGTTATGGAGAGAAGCTTTAGAAGTGTATGGTCTGCGCATAAGCTGTAGAAAGATGGAATATATGGAATGTAAGTTCAGTCTTAGAAGGGAAAACTCCAATATAGAGGTGAAAATTGGAGAGAACATCCTATGAAAAGTTAAAAGTTTTAAGTATCTCGGGTGCATCATACAGGATAATGGAGAGATTGAACATGATGTAAATCATAGGATCCAAGCAGGTTGGTCAAAATGGCGGAGTGCATCTGGTTTTATATGCGACAAAAAAGTGCCTTTAAAACTTAAAGGTAAATTCTATCGCACCGCTATAAGACCGGCTATGCTGTATGGTACGGAGTGTTGGGCGGCTAAAGGGGAGCACGAACATAAGCTGAGTGTGGCAGAGATGAAGATGTTGAGATGGATGAGTGGTCACACGCGATTGGATAAAATAAGGAATGAAGATATAAGGGAGAGAGTTGGAGTAGCACCCATTGTGGAAAAGATGGTTGAATCGCGTCTCAGGTGGTTTGGACATGTGAGAAGAAGACCGATAGAACATCCAGTCAGGAGGGTGGATGAGATGGAAGATGGACAAAGGGCGAAAGGCAGAGGAAGACCTAAGAAGACCATCCATGAGGTGGTCAAACGAGATCTACATGTAAACGGTCTCTCTGTAGACATGATACATGACAGAGCACAATGGCGTCGTTTGATTCATGTAGCCGACCCCACTTAGTGGGACAAGGCTTTGTTGTTGTTTTGTTGTTGTTGTTAACCTTGTTAATCTTCATTAAAATTGTGCTGCTGCCTTTTGTTTTGTGACTCAATTGTGCTTAGATTTTGACTGTGTTGATGACTTAATTGTGCTTAGATTAAATGACTAATTGATTATTGATTAGCTAGGGCTGTTTTGCTGTGTTTCTGTTGTGTTTTGTGATTTTTATATATATTGATGTGCTGTTGTTTTTAGTTAATTGCTGTTAGTAATTTTAATCTGTTGAGTTTGATTTTAGTTAGTTAGTAGAACTTAGTTTAGTTTTCTGTTTGAATGGATTAGGATTATTAGTTGTGGTATGCTGCTGGTAGGTTTAGGGTTATTAGTTGTGCAAGACTGCTGGAAGTGTGTGTGAAATTCTGTTGCTTGGTGGATATTGCTGTTGAACTTGGTTGAATGTGGTTAACTATTTGGTTAGTTATTAACTGATTACTGATTGTGCTGAAATTAATAGTATGCTGCTGATTTTTTGTATCATTCTTAGTAAATTTGTATGAATTGAGGTTTAATGAATGCTTGTTTTGTGAGAAGAAGTTGAAATTTTGGTTGAATGACATTCTTTTGAATAAGGTTCTAAACTGATACTTGGTGCATTGATTTTACGTTTTAATACGTATGCATGCCTAGTGTTTGCCAAATTACCTCAAGGTTTTGATTAAAAAGTTTGGTCAATTCCTTGAGCTCAATGCTTGTCTTCCACTCGTTATAACTATTTGCATTGATGTGAATGTGCTATGCTAATTGACCAAAATTTTTGACACTTTTTGAATGTTTGAGGTCTTTTTCCCAATAACACAAGATTAACTATTGATCCTATGTAACCCCATTTGATTAACTTTGTTTGTTTAATTGGTTTTGGGTTATATTAAACGTGAAATTTTATTTTTTGACATTAACTTTGTGGTATTGGTTGTGAAAGCTTTTTGGTGTTTGAACATGCTATGTACACTTTAATTGAACATTGTTCTTGTTTGTTTCATACTTTTATTCATCAATTGCTTGTGAATGTGCCTCTATGCATATCTTGAATTCCAAGTTGCATGTTGTAGCTACTATGTAATTAAATGATCGATTCTTGTTAAGGATGTAATTAAGAATGATATTTAGTTAAATTCTTTTGTTGCTAAAAAATTATCAGAGTTGAATTTGTTACTGATTATCATCCATAAACTTTGAATATGTAAATTGAGAAAGTATTTTGTATTAGTGACTAATTTACTATTTTTTTTGCATCATTAGTTATGTTTAACAATTGATACTTGATTTTTATTAGTATGTTTGTGAGGACATGTATTTTAACTTTTAATTTTATTTTTATAATTTTATATTTTTATTTAATTATGATCAGTCATTTAGGATCAATATCAATTGATGAGTAACAAAACTGAACAAAATAGATAGTCTAGGACACAATCACCATTTGGATATGACATTGACCAACGGAAGAGAAGAAGAGAAGTTAGATTATGTGAGGTTTCAAAAGTTGAGACTGAGCAAGTTTAAAGATAGATGAGATGTTTCAAAAATTCTTTGACATTGTCCATAGAATTTTTATTACGAGGATTGATTTATTTTGACGGAATAATGGGTACAAAGAAACAACGGTCTTCATGTAAGAGAATTACAACATGAACTTAGAAGGTATTTAGGCTGAAGATTGGAGTAAATTCAAGATGTATGTAAAACAATTTTTAAAAGGATTGTCAACATTATATAAACAGAAGAATATGTGTTATGAGAAAATAGACTTGGACCAAAGATACAATTTTATGATATCTGCAAACAGAGCCCTTATTATAAGAGTAGAGGAATGATGCTTTTCTAATGCACTGCACAAAGATAAAATTATTTTCGATAAGATGAATAGTCTACATGAAGATTTATTATCTTCATGGAATCTCGATTCACCTCCAATAGAACTTGACATGTTTTTAAAATTTTTACCAGACTAAGTTAATCTATTTTTTTAATTAGTATATTATTTTATTTGAATTTCGTACATATTTTAAAGATAATATTTATTACTATTATTTCATGGTTAAATCATGAAAAATGATATTTTGTTATTCCTATTTTTGAAATTATCAATAGAAATCATATTATTTTGTTTAGCTTTACAAATATTTGAATGATCATTTGAGGTGAATTAACAAAAATAAAAGAGCCTTGATGTCAATAGATATTAAAAAAGAATTTTTTCATCATTATATATCAATGGCAAAAAAGTTCTTTTCTAATTTCTATTGACACGAAGACTCTTTTATTTTTATCAAGTCGCCTCAAATGATCATTTAAATATTTGTGAAGCTGAACAAAATAATATGATTTCTGTTGATATATTAAAAGATAGGAATGACAAAATATCATTTTCCATGATTTAGCCATGAAATAATAGTAATAAATATTATCTATAAAATATATACGAAATTAAAAAAAATAATATACTAATTAAAAGAATAAATTAACTTACTCTGGTAAAAACTTTAAAAACATGTCAAGTTCTATTGGAGGTGGATCGAGATTACATGAAAATAATAAAACTTCATGTAGACTATTCATCTCATAAAAAATAATTTTATCTATGTGTACTGCATTAGAAAAGTATCATTCCTCTACTCTTATAATAAGGACTCTGTTGTCAGATATCACAAAATTGTATCTTTGGTTCAAGCCTATTTTTCCATAACACATATTCTTCTGTTTATATAATGTTGACGGTCCTTTTAAAACTTGTTTTACATACATCTTGAATTTACTCAAATCTTCAGCCTAAATACCTTCTCAATCTATATTGTAATTCTCGTACATGAAGACCGTTATTTCTGTCCCCATAATTCCTGTCAAAATAAATCAATCTGCGTACAAAAAATTCTGACGACAATGTCAGAATTTTTGAAACATCTCATCTGTCTTTGAACTTATTCAAATCCAAAGACATATAGAAACTCTGACAAATTGGAAAGGTCTAAAGTGAAAAAACAAGCTGCTCCTGAAGCAATTTTTCGTAAAGCTTCTTCAATATCGTCTCTTACGACAACAATTCATGTCAATTCCGAATCCAAAAGTATAGAAAAGAAAGTCTCCACCAAACCAGTGCTTGCCACCATCAATGTCGTCTCAGCGTTTGGCAAATTTAGCTAGCGCCCAAAAGGCCCCACCACTTGTTGAATTATTTCACTCCTTAAAGAATCATTGATATGAAGAGAGACATAAAAGGGCCTCTGAATCATCTGCAACCGGTAGCGATTAGTGCACACAGTAGCATTGTTGGAGAAATTCAGAACCGTTCAGCTCATCTTTTAGCAGTTAAGTATTGTGTGATTATTACACTTTCTAGTTCCTGTTTCTTTTTTCACCTCAAAATTATGTACTGCTAGTTGATGACTAATGGATTACCATACTTTCTAGATAAGGGTAGACATTGAAACAAAAGGGGAGTTTATCAATGACCTTATAAAAAAGGCGGTAGATGCATCCTACATGGACATTGAAGAAGTCTTAAAGTTTGTTGATGGGCTTGATGGTGAACTATCCTCATTGGTACATTTCTCAGAAAATTATTGATTTGGTGGGCCAATGGCTCTCTATATGTTACTTCATTAATCATTTTAGAGTTATTAAAATTACTATAAAACCATTGTTTTAATAGATTTCCTGAGAATTTCTGAGAGGGTGAGCCTTGGTGCAACAGTTTAGTGTCTTGTGATTTCTGACTTGGAAATCAAGGATTGTAATACTTGAAAATGGATAGAATTTTTCTACTTTGCTTCTTTCACTGCCTTTGTCTTATGTATTCTACAAGGGGATGAGCGCGCTATCTTGAAACGTTTCAATTGGCCTGAGAAGAAAGCCGATGCGATGCGAGAGGCTGCAGTTGAGTATCGAGAGCTTAACCTTTTAGAACAGGAGATTTCCTCCTACAAGGATGACCCCGACATTCCATTTGGAGCTGCCTTGAAAAAAATGGCCAGCCTCTTAGACAAGTAAGCTTTATGTCAAAATAATAGTATTCCGATTTAATATTCTTCTTATGCCTCATTGTGATAGGTCTGAACTGAACATACGGAGGCTAATCAAGCTGCAAAATTCTGTCATGCGTTCGTACCAAGCGTACACATTCCAACCGCTTGGATGCTTAATTCGGGGATAATGAGCAAGGTAAATTTCTTTTTAACATATTTTTACTCTGAAGTGAGAACAAAGATTGAAATATGGTAAATGGTTTGCTTTACGGTTATCTTTACTCTGGTAGTAGGGGGATAATTATAGTTAGTGATTATCCGAAATTTATCAACATAGAACTGGATCTAGTAGTTGATTCACTGATCTGTTTGCTTTTACACATTATATTCACAAGTTTCAATTCTCAAATGACATGTATTTTCCTTTATCTAGAGCTATATCATTTCTTCTCTTGGAAAAAAGATATTGTTCCTTCAATTGTTAACTTTGTAGATTAGTAATAGTAAAGTGTATTCACAATCCATGCAGATAAAGCAGGCTTCCATGACTCTAGCCAAGATGTACATGAAAAGAGTGACAATGGAGCTCGAATCCAACTGGAACACAGACAGAGAATCTAGCCAAGATTCTCTTCTGCTTCAGGGTTCATTTTGCATACAGAGCTTATCAGGTAACATTTGACATCTGCACGGGTATCAAACTCTCGAGTTAACTCATACTTTTACAAACTTACAAGTTTAGGTCACGAAATAGAGTCTATGCACTGTCGAACCAAATTTTTTGACATCTTGATTGTTGTAGTTTGCTGGAGGCCTAGACTCGGAAACACTGCACGCTTTCGAAGAGATAAGGCAACGCGTACCGGGACACCTTGCAGCAGGATCTCGAGAACTTTTGGCTGGCATACCAATGGCAATCATCATGAAAAGCCATTGATTTTCTTCTACTATGCTCTTTTGGACTCTTGGTTGTCACCACCAAAAGCTGGAATACTAACATTCATTACTATTATTCTCCCTCCAATGGTCCCAAAACAGAAGAGATAACAAAAATGGAGAAACACCACATATTCACATCACAATCATGCATGAGATGAGGTTGACCTTTATGAAGAGGGAATGGCAATATGCTATCAAAATGGTTACAAACTAGCAGCTTCCAAGATCAACATGTCACAATCTAGGAATAGGATATTAATAGTTCAGTGTTATTAAATTTCAACCGTGAATTTGTTTGGTGTATGTACTTGTGTTTATTGCTGCAATAACAATAAATAATTACGAGGGAAAATGTTTACTTAGTTTATAGCAGTGATGTTCAATATGTAGTGCTTGTAAAGAACATTTTGAAGCGTTTACTAAGCATGCTCTGTATAAAGTGAAAAACAAAAGAAAAAAGATAATAATAATCTATAATTTCTTTTTATAAAAAATACTAAATATAATCTACTATAAATTTGTTACTAAATTAATTCTTATTTATTGGTATATATTAATTTACATATTTTCTTAATTTAATAATTAGTTACTAAAATAATTAGATTAATAATTAAAACTATTTGCAATAATAATGTTTTGAACGAAAAGTTAGATAATTTTTTTATATATTAGTAATTAAGTTTTTTTGTGGATATGTAATATGGTTAATTTTTTATATAAGAATAATACTATATCTTATCACCTGAACGTTATCCATTTTAAGGATTACTTATCCTAAAATTCTTAGTAAATTTAAAATAGTACTAATAACAAATTAAAAGTAAAATAAAATCTAAAAGAGTGAATGATGAAAAGGAACGAACCCAGTCAAAAGCGAATGATGAATCGCCACGACATCACAAATAGAGAAATCAATTTCTTCACAGCACCTTCAAACAAAAAGGAACGAAACCAGTCAAAACCACAGAAGAGAGAAAAGGAGAATTCGATTCCTAATTAATTCTCACCGTCAACGATGGAGGTTTCCGGCACCGTTCTAAGGAATATCACGTGCCCTTCCTTTTCCATGCACGTGAATTCCCGTCGTGGTGGTGGTGGTGGTTGCGTTACGGTGCCGGTGAGGCTGAGAAAAAAGGCGGTGCGTTGTTGCTGCGGGTTCAGTGATTCAGGGCATGTGCGGTATTACGGGGACGAGAAGAAGAAGAAGGAGAAGGAGAAGGGAACCGCTGTGTTGAGCACCAAGAAGAAGCTCAAGATGCTGAAGAAACGTGTCCTTTTCGATGATCTTCAAGGAAACCTAACTTCGGTAACTTAATTATTTTTACATCTTGTTGCTTTATGTTTGGACTGAAATTTACTTCATAGGGTTGAAATCAAATTTAACAGGTTTAGAACAATGCATTTGAACATGCGATTCCATTGATTATTTGGTGAATTTAAGTGATAAGTGCATGTTATTGTTGTTGGCCTTTAAGTGATTAACAGAGTCTCAAGTTTTTACTCAATGGTAAATTTAATTATTGTTCTGTTTTTACACAGGATGCTGCTGAGGTTTTGATGAAGCAGCTAGAGCAAGTAAGGGCAGAGGAAAAGGAATTGAAGAGAAAAAGGAAGCAAGAGAAGGAGGCAAAACTCAAAGCCTCTAAGATGAACACCAACCCTGATTGCTCATCGTCATCGTCATCGTCATCGTCATCGTCATCGTCATCATCTGAATCTGAATCAAGTGAGAGTGAATGTAACAATGAGGTGGTTGACATGAAGAAGAACATTAAGGTTGGTGTTGCGGTCGCAGATTCTCCACCAAAGGCAGAAACCATGATATATACACCTCCCTTGTTGCCTGAGGATGTTAGTGCTAATGACCATCATCATAAGGCCATGGAATTATTCTCTAGAAACAATGACATATCAGTTGGAAGCACTAATGGTAGCCTTAAGAATGAGAGTACTGCGGTTATTATCACTGAATCTATTCCTCAGAAGAGGATTGAGGTATGCATGGGAAACAAGTGCAAGAAATCAGGATCTATTGTATTGTTGCAAGAATTTGAGAGAGTGGTTGGTGCTGCTGCTGCTGTTGTTGGATGCAAGTGCATGGGGAAGTGCAAGAGTGCACCTAATGTGAGGATACAGAACTCTACTGCGGATAAAATAGCTGAGGGGCTCAATGATTCAGTTAAGGTTCCAGCTAACCCTCTTTTCGTTGGGGTTGCATTGGAGGATGTTGAAACCATTGTGGCTAGATTCTTGGGCGAGAATCAGGAAAGTACTAATGAATAGTTTGCTGGTATGCTGTTTGGAAAATTGTACATATGTAGTGCCAGTACGGCAGTACCTATCAGATTGTTGTTTTATTGTATATAAACACAGACAACATATTTTTGTGAGATTCGATTTCCTAATTTATTGGAACTTCCAGAGCCTGATTTGTGTCCATTCGAGCTCGACTCAAACATTTACATGGCCTGCCTTGCAGTCACAGCTAGCCTGAATCCTACCCAATCTATGAATTCAAATTTGAGGGCCCTATTTGGCATTAATATTAATATATTAATATTTCTTGTTATTCCGTGTTGGTTGTTATCATTTTAGCATTCTGTATTTATTTATTTAGGTTAATGTTATGGTACTTATCATTTTATACTTAAGTTATTAAAAAAGATAAATAAATAATATTTTAATAAATTTTACATAATTTAATTTTTATTTTAAACATTTTATTTTTTATTTTAAAAAAAAGTTAGACAATTTAAGAACCATAACAAAGGCACCATAGAATTAGAAAAATCTAAGGGTCAGTAATTTTATTGAATTTTGAATTTTGGTCAGCATGTAACCAGCAGAAAAAGGTGAGTCATTAGATGAAATCTTACATCAATTTCACACCATTAAATTATCATTGATGACTATTTGATGGCTATCAATCACAAAAATTGTCAACCCCTTAACATTGCTCCCATAGAACTCACCATTTATTTATTTATCTTCAATTAATTTGTTTGGCACATGTATTTTATCCCAAAAGAAAATCTTGGCATTATTATCTCTTAGGGGCAGTAGTAAGTTAGTAACTCGCTCAGTGAGATCCCATAAATACAAGATTTATTCATACCAATGTGTCAAAATATCCACTTTTCTGATTTGATTTACCATATAGTGTTAAAATACATTTTTTTTTGGTAACTGAGGCCATTGATGTGTTATGCAGCATTATGAAATGGTGGGTGTATTTTCTATCAATATAATTTTTTTAAAAATTAGAAAAAGTAAATTGGAAGCTCCGATTTAGCTACTTTAAATTTTTAGAGAAATTTGAGTGTCAAATTTGTTAAGAAGAGAGAAAAATAATAAAATCTGAAGAGAGAAAAATAATAAAATCTGAGAGTTAAATTTGAGTGAAGTATTGAGGTCAGATTTGTACATTAAAAATTTTAAAAATTTTAAAATACACAAATATGAAAATTATGTTTTAAGTGATAAATTTAACAGTCTAATTTGTGTTCTTCACTGGTTAAACACATTATTCTCCAATAATATTGTAAAACATCATCTTCTTTTCAATATCAAAAATAAAAAATGACAAGACGAGTTTTTTTATCAGATTTTACATCCATACCATATTTCCCAAAGTTTAAATGGTGATATAACCGGTTGAAGTAATTTTTCTTTTCCATATGCCACTGCCGAAAAGTGAAACTTCATGCATTTTTGACATATTTGGACATATTTCATGCTATTCTATCATTTGCTTGGTTAAGTTGTAAATATAGTTCCCATATCCATAGGTCATCTACATATTTCTATTTATCTAGCGTGGAAAAAAATTATATTAACATACAATTGAGCCCTCTAAACAGGGACGGTTCTATGTACAATGGTGTGGGGGCAGACGCCCCACTACGATTTGAAATTTTGTTAAGTAATATATGATAATAATATTTATTTGCCCCCGTTAGATTATTAAACTTGACCCCACAATAATTTTTTACTCAACTTTTGGTACTTAATCGTCAATTTAAAAATTTTATATTAGAAATTCGTTAGAATGATTAATTCTCAAATTTAAACGAAATTAGTATTGTTCCTTTTTAAAAATCAACTCAAAAGAATATTATTTATTTTCTTTTTAAATTAGCTTTAATTTTTACATAGCAACTGTATTAATTGAAAGAACTTTTTTAACTATAAATATCAATAAGAGTCGACTTCTAATTGTGTTGGGAAGTGGATTTCTATATAATTATTTAGTAATATATATAAAAGGAGAAAAATTTTGATGATAGTGTTAAGAGAAAAATTATTTAATTTTTTAAAATAGAAAACCTAAAACAATAGAATTTTAAATTATATATTATTATTTAAATTACTATTTTAGTATTGTAATTTATATATTAGATATTTGAAATCTAATCATATTTTACAGTAACAAAATATAATTATAACAATAATTAATGTTATATAAATTTTGCTCCGTTACTAAAATTTTTTGGATCCGTCGCTACCTCTAAAGATTATTGATTGAATCAAGTCAGATAGTTAATATCGATTTCTCCTGACATCACACTGATATGTCAATACATTTATTCTTGGTATCAACAGAACCAATAAAGCAAAATTTTAATTCCTTTTATAACTTTTTTCTTCCAATCAAAAGTTTTTTCCTTTGAACTATTAAATGAGGACTAGCAGAAGCCCGCGCAAGTAGTAGTAGTGTTTGACCGTTGTAACTACTCTTTAAAGTGATGGACTATTTATTTGTTTATCTGTATAGTTACTTATATGTAAGATATATTACGAAAAGTATTAATATTTAAAAAGTTATATAAATTGTTGAAGTACATCATTAAATTTAGAAAGAATTTAATATATTACTAAAATTTGTATTTCTATTAAATTAAGTAAAATGTATATGAATTTAAGGAGATGATATAAAAAATTGTGTACTATTAATGAAAAAGTGATGAGTTGGCAATTCTAATTATAAATTAGATAAACTACATTATACTCTGAAATGAGTTAAATTTTAAAGTGGTTCCTGAAATTATATTTGAGACTCAAAGTAGTCTCTAAAATTAATAATTACGTATTTTTGTCTTGAAATTGCATTCTAAGACCCATAATTATTTTTCAGGTACATTTCATCCACTTGACGCCACCGAAAAGCTGACGTGGATTAGTAAACTTTTTTAGTGCAATGTAATAACTAAAGACGTTGAAAACTACTGTAGCCAGATCACATAATAACCCCCCATCTCCCTCCTCTCTTTGGTGGTACAAAACTGTATAACAAAGGCACACTCAAACTAATTAAAATATTTGAAAAACTGTGACGACGAACACAAGGGTCTAGTAAAAATCCTAGCCTTTTAATTAAGGCTTTTAACAATAAAGACAAGAAAGAATCAAGCATTTCCAAAAGGTTGAAACATTTCCCATGGAAAACACCATCCAATGAGGTCTTCAAGGCCTTCGAAATGGCATATAATCATCAAACCTCAAACGAATTGTACTGAGAATAAGCTCCTGCTTAACATGATTCATGACAGCAATATATAGCTCGACAATGTCAATGCAGACGTAAATTATACTTGATATTTCGAAAGCTCCAAAGCAGACATACACTGGTCCCATGCTCCGTTACGCAGCATCTATAGCATATAAGATGGCAAAGAACTCTACCAAGATGGTGAAAAGTGCTACTCTATAAATTTATATCTTCATTTTTGACAAAATAAAAATTGCAGCTTCGATGAATTTATTCCTAAGCAGATGGGTGGGTTCTTTTCAGATACACAACACTAACCTGTTTATATCCATGCAAAACCTGGCAGACTTCACTGTGTAAATCTTCACTTCTTATTTCCTATAGAAAGAAATAGTTTTATTATACACACTCAAAAACCCTGAAAAACTCAGAGCTCCAGAAGGATTAGCTTTGACCTGAAAACAAACAGAGGGCTCAAATATTAACTTTTGCAGTCTACACGCAAATAGGAGGAACATACCATAGCACATAGGCCTCTAAAAGCGTCTTCTCTCTCAACATCATCCCATATCCTGCAACAAACCAATTCCTAAAATAAAGATATTCTTTAGACACACTTTTACTCTCTTTTAAATGTTGTGCGCTCTATATACCAAGAAACTATATATCAACAAAGGACCAAGGTGCTACCATTTACCAGTTTCTAAAGCATCAATAATTCAATATCAGATCTTAAGACAAACAAATAAAGCTAAATGCCTAGCTCAAGAAAGAAATATAACCATATCATCTATATTCTCTATATAGTGATTACACCTTTGTCAGTTAAAGTTATAGCACACAAAGAAAAAACAAAAGATATTTGTTAGGGGGATCATGGATGCAAGCTAAGTCATGGGCAACAGAATTTCAATGACTTACATTGACAGAGCAGTGCACCAAGGTTGCATGAAAATGCTCCATATGCGGAGATACAAGTTATGGACAGACCCATGCAAGCCTCCCTAGTGTTATTGCGCTGTTTTCTATGAGTGACTTGTTGAGTCCCTAATAAACAAGAAGACAATCAGAAACTATACATGAATGCAAGGTTTATTAAAGAGAAGAGAAGAGAGGGGGTAATGCAGAGAGACAGTGATTTTTAAATTTGGGGATTAGGATTTTTAATTTTAATTTAGGGACCAAATTGCACTAAAAATATTTACTAATTCACATCAGCTAGTCGTTACGTATCCAGCATGTCACAGAGGAATCTAAATCAGCTTTCCAGTGGCGCCAAATGGACGGAATGTGCCTGAAGGACGATTCTGGATCGCAAAATACAACTTCAGGAACAAAAATGGGTAATTATTAACTTTAAGGACTACTTTGAGTCTTGAGTATAACTTCAGGGCCACTTTAAGACTTAACTCCTTTAAATGTTTAGACTTTCTTTTTAGTACACTATAACTATTACTCATGAATATTTGACATTTATTGGTATAATTTATTGGTATATAAATATGAATGAAAAATGTTATAGTTAAGTCATGGAGGTTAGTTAATATTCTTTTTAATATTAAGCATTTGATTTTGTATAAAAATGTAATGTGATATCTTTGCATTTGAAAATAGATTATTAAAATTCTATGTTACCTACATCGTGTTTTTTTTTAATTGATTTCAACAGATCGTAACGGCACATTATATAGATAAAGATTGAATTTTAAAAAGAACGTACAAACAAAAGACTAATTGAATGTTGTAGTGCGATTGTACTAAGTACTTCTATATTAAAGACGCCAAGCTCCAAAAGTAGTGCACAAAATAAAGGCAAACCAAAATATAAAAAAAAAAATAGCAACACCAAGTTGACATTACACAACACCGCAACTTAGATCTAGATACTAAAGGAAAATCTTAGTAAAAATGACTAACAACAAGTTCCTACTCTTTTGTTAAGTAAAAATTTGTCGTTTCTGAATGCATTATGTCACAGGATACAAAGTTTTATAAGTGATTTCAGTTTCACCTCATCGTCATAAACAACCTATTGAAGCCTCCTTCTTGTATCATTTACGGGGTTATATCTAGTAATATAGAAATGGAAAAATTTGCTATCATCCATTTCAAGCATGTGTATGTACCTCTCCATTACTTGGATAAGGTCATGGTCCATTTCTAAATTGTAATTTCATCCTACCACTTCATCAGTTAAACCTTCAAAGTTCAAACACAATTTTCTAACTTTATTGCATCCTTTGACAACATGCACCTTAAGCACTTTTTTTTCTTTAAGTGACCTTATTTTTCTTGTATTGAATGCATCTATATCTCTTGTTAATAACCTCACCTACATAAATTGATAGATAAATTATAGGAAGATATACTAAAAACACGGGAAAAAAAATATGAAGCTTCCATAATCACTTCTATTTTGTTGGAACATGAATACTTTTGACATGTTGCAAAATTCGCAAATCACTTACATCATCATTAACTCTCAAATTAATTTTTGAGAG
>NC_029773.3:10255087-10277629 GCF_000817695.3 Arachis duranensis | reverse complement strand
GTTTATATAGAGTCATGCATAACTACATATGAAATTAATTAAAACTTAGCTTCTTTTTTATTATATAAAAATTAAATAAAAGAACCATAAATATGCTATATTACTAGAGTTTAAAAATTATTAAAATTAAAGCATTACTAAGCAAAAGGTTGAAAACTAAAATTAAAATTTTAAAAGTTATCCAAAGACATGTCTTAAGCCAGAGGTAGTTTATTATTTTTATAAATTAACTAAAGAAAGGTTATAGTACACTACTAAAACTCTTAACAGGCACAGAATATTAATGAGTAAAAATGAAATAAATTTATATTAAATCTACATCGCTGATATATTTCATATTGATATATCTCACATTATTAATCAGCAAGATATAGGTCACATAGTTGATCATCAACCATATTAAAAGCTATAAAAATGTAGAATTTAGTTGAAAAATTGTACTTGAATAACCCTCTTTAAATACATTTTAAAAAAATGTAAAACATTATGATTTTTCATTTCTTCAACTACTTAGGGTGTGTTTGGCAAACGCGTTGAAGAGGATAAAAGTGCGTTGAAGTTCTCTGAACGTTGCTTTTTGATGTTTGGCAACCTTTTTCCTCTAACCCCAGAAGTGATTTTTGCAGCCTAAAAGCGCATTTACTGGAAGCAAAAAATTGTTACTTCTGCGTTCACTTCAACGTGCGTTAACCTTTGATGATCATTATTGATTTTTTCTAAAATAATTTTTAAATTTGTTTCAAGTCATTTCAAATATTTTAAATTTTTTTCAGATTTTAGTATTTTTTTATATTTTGATTTTTTTATTAAATTTGTTATTACAATTCTGTTATAATATGAATTATTAATCTTATTAAAAATGATAAAGTAAATAAAAAACTAATCATATATAATAATGAAATCATAAGTAATAAAATTTTACGGTCCAATATAATACTAAATAAAAGAATACTAAGACTAAAAAAATTATAGAATATTTTTTGGGTTTGACATTGTAAAATTTATTATTATAATTCTTGTTCATTGTTTATTATTCTACTTTGTTATTGTTCCGGGGCTTACCTAGAACCGGATGGTGGTTGGGCTTGTTTGTGAGGCCCAAGCGTTAGAGGAGTGTGGTCTCCGACTTGGTTTATGTTTGGGAGCCGCCTCCGAGTTGTGTATGTGAAAGAATGGGGGGTGGTACCTGCAAAGACACTTCGATGCCTAAGTCAGCATGGGGTTAGGCAGGTTTAGAGAGTATTGGGACTTAGAGATACCTGAGGAATGTCAATGTATTTATAGTGGTGAACCAATAACCACCGTTGGAGTAGTGCGACTTTTTTAGGGTGTTAACCGTCCCTTTATCTTGGGGAGGTTAAGATATGGATACTGGAAGTGGTTAGAGAGATTTTAGGGGCAGTTACCCATCTGAATGAGTGCTTATCTGCCAGCTAACCCTCGTTCCCGACTTCTTTAGAACAGGTCGTGGTGAGTGCCGACTTCGTAAGACGAAGGTCGGTGCCGGGTGAGGCTCAATCCGTGGGATTAGGCCTTTTGTTTGGACCTGGGCCTTTACTATTGGGCCAGGGTATGAACAGTGCCCCTACTCGAGCCCAATTTTCTTTTCAAGATTTGGGTTCGAGTATTCTACTCGGGGTCGTAGCCGACTTGTTGGAGGACCGACGTGATGGTCTGAAACTGACGTGACTCTTCGTGACCTTTTGGTTCTGACAGTTACGTCTAATCAAACGTCGCGTCCGTTAGGGATGTGCGTAGGGATTGATGGTCTTGGTAACGGTGCATTCTCATTAATGACTGCCCCGCTTTTACCATTGTGCCCCTAGCATGTTTATAAATACTTTCCCTCTCTTTCGTTGTTTCGTTTCTGCGATTTTCAAATTTCTTCTTCATTTGTTCGTGCTGCATTCTTGTGTTCGAAGGCCTTTACTTCCCCCAATCCTGATTTTCAGATAAAGGTTAGCTTTTTCCTCTTCTGTAACATGCTTTCTATTTGCATGCCTTTATTTTGTAAATAGATAGGTTGGTTTGTAGATTTCTGTTTGGTTCCGTATTCCCTCCCTTTAGAGACCGTGCTTTTTTTTTATTTTTCTTTTCTTTTTCCCTTGTAGGTTTTTGTCACCTTTTAAGAAAAGAAATGTCTTCCGTAGATATCCTTTCCCAGTGGGTTGATGTTACAGTCTTAGGGGAGGAACCTTCGGTCGATACTGAATTTATCACCCACCTTCGTACTCGCCACAGAATTTGTACTTCTGAGGTGGATGAGCCGAAGTATGAGTTGGTAGTCCCGGGCCCAGAAGACCAGGTTTGCTTTGGGAGGGTCAATGAAGCGGCCCCTCATTTTTTCTTTATGTATGAGTGTATGATCACCCGTTTGGGTGTTTTTCTTCCTTTTTCAAATTTTGAGATGTCTGTGTTGCGTCACTGCCGAGTTGCCTCTACTCAGCTTCACCCTAACTCTTGGGGTTTTTTGAAAATTTATCAATTTATCAGCCAAGCTTTGGAGTTCCCGACCTCTCTGAAGATTTTTTTCTATCTTTTTCATATGACCAAACCCTTTAGTGGGCTAAATAATAAGCAACAGTGGGTGTCTTTCCGGGCCATACAAGGTTGGAGAGTTTTCACCCTTTTTGACGAATCCTTCCATGACTTTAAAAATTATTTTTTCAAAGTTCAAGCTGTAGAGGGTCACCACCCCTTTTTCTTGGACGAGAGTTCTTCTCCTCGCTTTCCCCTGTATTGGTTGGAGGCCTCCCTCTGTGAGAAATATGGTCTGGACGACCTAGACGAAGTGGAGGCGGCCGTTGTGGGGTTCTTCCGAGAAGTGTGGGGGAGGGCCCCGTATCTGGACACTAAGAAATTCCTCCAGGGGTCTCCGACTTTTATCCAGACGCAACTAGGTAGCTTTTGTTTTTCTAATTTGCTTCCGACTCGTGATTTCTTGTACCGACTTGTTTGACTTTTAGTTACTTACTTGTTTTTGCAGAGATGGCGAAGAAGAACACTCAGGAATCTTACCAGAGAGTCCAGGAGGCCAAGGCAAGGTCTCGAGCCAGAACTGGTGGTACCAAGGCGATTATCTCTCCTCCTCCTCCTCCTCTCCGGAATACGAGGACTCCTTCTCAGCCCATTGTGATTTCTTCTTCAGCTTCATCTAAGCCGCTCCTCTCCGCCCGACCTCCTCCTGAGCCAGAGAAGAAGAAGCGCAAAACTTTAGAGTCTAGCTCTTCTTTTGAAGGTGAGGTTAAAGCGGATGCTCTTGCATTCGTCCGAAAGTATATCTACCCCCATACTCGTATAAGTATGGATGATGTTTCTGTTCGGAACCACCTTACCACTCTGGCTGAGGAGAGTCTCAGGGCGGCGGGTGTTTGTGGTAAACTCTTAGATATTTTTGAGAAGACTCCTCTTAACTCTTTGGGTTTAACCTCGAAAGTTGAAGAGCTGGAAGGAAGGCTTCTTATATATCAAGAGCATGAGAGGGAGTTGAAGGAGGAAGTCGCCAAGCTGAGGGAGGAGAGAGATAGCCTCCGGGAGAAGGAGAGTAAGTTGCAAGCCCAATGCAACATGGAGGTGGGCTTGAGGAAAACAGCACAGGAGAGTTATCAAAGTTTATTTGAAGATCTTGTGTCTGTGAGGAAGGATCTGCTGAATTCTCGGAATGCATATGCCGAGTTGGAGGACTCGATTGCTGACGGGGCCGAGGAGGCTTGGAGGATTTTCAAGGAGCAAGTCGGAGTCATCGCTCCTGACTTGGATCTTTCTCCTTTGGATCCTGACAAAGTCGTTATCGACGGTGCCATAGTGGATCCCCCTGCTCCCGTGATCGTTTCCGAGTCAGAATTGAAGACTCGGGGGCAGATGATCATTGAGTCCCCTCTTCGCCCAAAAGAAGTTCTGAGCTCTTCCGTAGTTCCTCCGACTTCCTCGTCATCTCCTATGGATGCCTCTCTCCCTGGTTCTGATGCTGCTCCTACTACTCCTTCTGGTGGTGATCCGTCTACTCCTCTGAAAAAATGATTTTGTTGGCTATATGGGGGCCCGGCTTGTGGGTCCCACCCTCTTTTTTAAACTCTTTTATTTGTTGTTTGTTGGTGGTTTACTGAACAATTTTCTTTTTGGCCTTTTAAGGCTGTAAACAAAACATTTTATAATACCCTTTTAATAAGGGTTTTAAGTTAACAAAAAATACCCTTTTTTGGATAAGGGTTTAAGTTACCTTATGCGTGCGTACTTTTCTGGTTTTGATTTTCGGAAGTTCCCTTGATCTTTTCTGAAAGCTCTTGGCTTGTCTGTCTTTTTAAGCCTTGTTTTCAAGGTTTTCTTTAGGACAGCTTTTAAGCTTTTCTCCTAGGTTTTTTGATCTCTTTTTGGTTATTCCTTGCACTCAACGTTATTTTATTGAGCTCTTATGTATTAGGCTACGTTTGTGATTCGTTTTTGTTTTACTCGGTTTCTCATTTCGATTTATGAGTCGGTATGTTTCCGAGTTTATCACGATCAACTTCTATAACCTCTTTACACTGACTTGTACCTCGTCGTTTTATCCTGACGACCATCTAGGTCGGTTCATGGGATTTTCACGTTTTGTCGAGCTTAAGTCGGCGCGTTTCGTCGAAAGAAAGAGAAAACAGAAAGGAATTTATAAGAGATATTTGTAAAATAAAAAGATCTTTATTTATTGGGGAGGTACTTTATTGCTACTAAAGGTTTTTGCCAACCTATTTCCCTTAGCCCCTACTATGATGCCTCGTTAAAAACCCTTCTCTAGAAAAAACCCTTTGATTTTGGGAAAAAATCATGAAGTTGGGAAAAGAGTACAACAGGAAGTAGAGTTCGCTTTTAACTGTAGTACCTTTTCATATTACAAGCATGCCACGACCTCAGTAACTCGGTGCCGTTCAAGTCGGTCACTTTATAATAACATTTTCCTAAGGCCTCATTGACTTTGTATGGTCCCTTCCAATTAGCAGCGAGCTTTCCTTCCCCCGATTTGTTGACTCCAATGTTGTTTCTGATCAAGATTAAGTCATTTGGGGTGAATGTTCTTCGAATGGCTTTTTTGTTGTATCTTCTAGTCATCCTTTGCTTCAACGCTGCTTCTCTTATCTGGGCTTGCTCTCGAACTTCGGGGAGCAGGTCGAGCTCCTCTTTGTGCCCCTGTATGTTCCTGATCTCGTCATGGAGAGTCACCCTTGGGCTTTGTTCATTGATTTCTATTGGTATCATGGCTTCTACGCCATAGACTAGTCGGAAGGGCGTTTCTCCAGTGGCAGATTGGGGGGTTGTCCTGTAAGCCCATAGCACTTGCGGGAGCTCCTTAGCCTAGGCTCCTTTTGCATCTTGTAATCTTTTCTTCAGTCCTGCCAGTATGATTTTGTTGGCTGCCTCGGCTTGTCCATTGGCTTGCGGATGTTCTACCGAGGTGAACTGGTGTTTGATTTTCATACTGGCTACTAGGCTTCTAAAGGTAGAGTCGATGAACTGGGTTCTATTATCTGTAGTAATGGAATAAGGTATCCCATATCTTGTGATGATATTTTTGTAGAGGAACCTCCGACTTCTTTGAGCGGTGATGGTGGCTAATGGTTCTGCTTCTATCCACTTTGTGAAGTAATCTATTCCCACGATCAGGTATTTGACTTGTCCTGGCGTTTGGGGAAAAGGACCTAACAAATCCATTCCCCATTTTGCAAAGGGCCAAGGAGAAGTGATACTGATGAGCTCTTCCGGGGGAGCCACATGGAAATTTGCATGCATCTGACATGGTTGACACTTTTTCACAAATTCTGTGGCATCTTTCTGCAAGGTCGGCCAGTAGAATCCAACTCGAATCACTTTCCTTGCTAGTGACCTTGCTCCGAGATGATTTCCGTAGATCCCACTGTGAACTTCCTCTAACACCTCGGTGGTTCTTGAGGTCGGTACGTACTTTAACAATGGTGTTGATATCCCCCTTCTGTAGAGAATATTTCTCACCAAAGTGTAATGTTGTGCTTCCCTCCAAATTTTCTTGGCCTCTTTTTCCTCTTTGGGAAGGATGTCGAATTTCATGTATTCGACCAAGGGGTTCATCCATCCGAGGTTTGAACCGGCTACCTCAAGGACCTCTTGTTTGTCTTCTTTTACCACGGAGGGTTCCTGGAGAGTTTCCTGGATCAAGCTTCTATTATTCCCTCCTGGCTTGGTACTTGCTAGCTTGGATAGGGCGTCTGCTCTGCTATTCAGATCCCGAGTTATGTGTTTGGCCTCAGTTTCCACAAAGCGTCCAAGGTATTCCAGAGTTTTTTCCAAGTACCTCTTCATATTTGGGTCCTTTGCCTGATACTCTCCACTTATCTGGGAGGTCACCACTTGTGAGTCGCTGTATATCATCACCTTTGTAGCACCGACTTTCTCTGCCAGCTTCAATCCAGCAATCAAGGCTTCATACTCGGCCTGATTATTTGAAGCTGGGAATTCAAATTTGAGGGAAACCTCTATTTGGATTCCTCTTTCATCCACCAATATTATGCCTGCACCGCTTCCTGTTTTATTTGAGGATCCATCTACATAGAGTTCCCATGTAGTTGGCTTTTCCTCTTGATCTTCTGCGTATTCTGCGATGAAGTCGGTGAGGCACTGGGCTTTAATCGCCGTCCGAGTTTCATACCTCAAGTCGAACTCGGAGAGATCTATTGCCCATTGAACCATTCTCCCTGCGACATCCGTTTTTTGGAGGATTTGCTTCATGGGTTGGTTCGTGCGGACTCTTACTGTATGAGCTTGAAAGTAAGGCTGTAGCCTTCGTGAGGCTACTACTAAGGAGTAGGCAAACTTCTCTAGTTTGTGGTATCTTAGCTCGGGTCCTTGTAGAACTTTGCTGATGAAATACACTGGGAAATATACTGGGTGTTGGCCGACCTCATCTTCTCTTATCAGGGCTGACGCGACAGCCTTGTCTGCTACAGATAAATATAGGACGAGGTCTTCTCCAGCTACAGGTCGGGTCAGAATCGGAGGTTGGCTCAAGAATCTTTTGAACTCCTGAAATGCCTCCTCACATTCAGGAGTCCATTCGAATTGACATCCTTTTTCTCAATAAGGAGAACAGTGGAAGGGATTTTAGTGCTGATCCTGCCAAGAATCTGGAGAGGGCTGCGAGTCGACCATTTAGCTGCTGGACCTCTCTTAAACAGGTCGGGCTTTTCATTTCCAGGATAGCTCTACATTTATCGGGATTGGCTTCAATCTCTCTTTGTGTCAGCATGAACCCTAGAAATTTTCCCGCCTCTACCGCGAAGGCTCACTTTGCGGGATTTAGTCTCATCTCGTGTAACCTTATGGTGTCAAAGACTCGCGAGAGGTCTAACAAGAGGTTGACTTTTTTCTTGGATTTCACCAGCATGTCGTCGACGTATACTTCCATTAGGCTCCCAAGTTGGGGAGCAAACACTTTGTTCAAAAGGTGGGGAGCATACACTTTGTTCATCAGCCTTTGGTATATGGCCCCTGCATTTTTTAACCCAAATGGCATGACCACATAGCAAAAATTTGCTTTGGGCATGATGAAGGATGTCTTTTCCTGGTCTGGCTCATACATCGGGATTTGGTTATACTCCGAGTAGGCATCCATGAACGACAAGTATTGATACCCCGAGCTGGAGTCTACTAGGGTATCAATACTTGGTAGTGGATAAGGGTCCTTAGGACATGCCTTATTTAAGTCGGTATAGTCGACGCACATTCTCCATTTGCCATTTTGTTTTTTGACCAGCACTACATTGGCTAGCCATGTTGGGTACTTGACTTCTCTGATGAAGCCGGCTTCTAGGAGCGTGTACTTGTTCTTCTACTACCAGGGCTCGTTCTGGGCCGAGCTTGCGCCTTCTTTGTTGCATGGGTCGGGACCCCGGATAGACCGAGAGTTTGTGGGACATGAGCTCGGGGTCTATCCCGGGCATGTCGGAGGCCTTTCAGGCAAAGAGATCGGAGTTGTCTCTTAGAAGCTTAGTCAACCCTTGTTTTAGGGTTTCCCCTAGGTTGGCTCCTAGTGAGTATTTTTTTTCTTCCTCTTCGCCTACCTGTATCTCCTCGGTTTTTCCTCCCGGCTGTGGTTGCAACTCTTCTCTAGCCCTTGCACCACCGAGTTCTATTGTGTGAATCTCTCTGCCTTTTCCTCTCAGGTTTAGGCTTTCATTGTAGCATTTCCTTGCCAATTTCTGATTTCCCCTTACCGTTGCTATCCCCGCTGGGGTCGAAAATTTCATACAAAGGTGGGGAGTGGATACCACCGCTCCGAGTCGATTAAGGGTAGCTCTGCTGATTAAAGCATTATATGCTGACCCTACATCGATAACTATGAAGTCTATACTCAGAGTTTTTGATTTTTTCCCTTTTCTAAAAGTGGTGTGGAGGGGCAAAAATCCAGTGGCTTTATTGGCGTGTCGCCTAATCCGTATAAGGTATCGGGGTAAGCTCTTAATTCTTTCTCCTCCAACCCTAGTTTGTCAAAAGCGGGCTTAAAAAGGATGTCCGCTGAGCTTCCTTGGTCTACTAGGGTTCTATGGAGATGGGCATTTGCTAGGATCATAGTTATTACCACTGGATCATCGTGTCCAGGGATTATTCCTTGCCCATATTCTTTTGTGAATGAAATGGTAGGGAGGTCGGATGATTCTCCTCTGACCTGGTAGACTCTCTTGAGATGCCTTTTACGAGAGGATTTGGTGAGTTCCCCTCCCGCAAACCCTCCTGAGATCATATGGATATGTCTCTCCGGAGTCTGCGGTGGTGAGTCTCTTCTATCCATATCGTCTCGCTTTCTCTTCTCATGACTGTCCGACCTTTCAATGAGATATCTGTCAAGCCGACCTTCTCTAGCCAGCTTTTCTATCACATTTTTAAGGTCGTAACAGTCATTTGTGGAGTGGCCATATATTTTATGGTACTCACAGTAGTCGCTGCGGCCCCCCATTTTTTATTTTTAATGGGTCTGGGAGGTGGCAGCCTTTCGGTATTGAAAATTCTCTGTATACATCCACTATAGAAACCTTTAGAGGAGTATAAGAGTGATATTTCATTGGTCTATCGAGGCCGAGTTCTTCCTTTTTCCTGGGCTCCCTCTCCCTCTCTTTTGTTGAGGGAAGGTATCCGGGTCGCCAACTCGGATCTCTCAGTTTAGCATTCTCCTCCATGTTGATGTACCTTTCAGCTCTTTTCTGTACATCACTTAACGAGATGGGGTGTCTTTTGGATATGGACTGTGAGAAGGGACCTTCTCTAAGCCCATTGACTAACCCTATTATGACTGCCTCGGTGGGCAGGTCTTGGATCTCTAAACATGCTTTGTTGAACCTTTCCATATAGGCTCGTAAGGATTCTCTGACCTCCTGTTTTATTCCCAGGAGGCTTGGCGCATGTTTCACTTTGTCTTTCTGGATAGAGAACCTCATCAAAAACTTCCTTGAGAGGTCTTCAAAACTGGTGACCGACCTCGGAGGGAGGCTGTCGAACTACTTCATCGCTGCTTTCGATAGGGTAGTTGGGAAAGCTTTGCATCGCGTAGCGTCGGAAGCATCAGCCAGGTACATCCGACTTTTGAAATTGCTTAAGTGATGCTTTGGATCCGTGGTTCCGTCATAGAGGTCCATATGGGGCTTTTGAAGTTCCTTGGAACTTTTGCCCTCATGATGTCCTCGCTGAAAGGGTCTTCCCCTCCTATGGGCGGTTCTTCTCGTTCGTCGCGGGAGTTCCGGCCTTTGAGGGAGGATTCCAACTTCAAGATTTTTCTTTCTAACTCTTTTCGTCGTTCCATCTCCTCTTTTAGGTTCTTCTCAGTCTCCCTTTGTCGCTCCCGTTCCTGTTCTAACTGTTCCAAGCGACTTTGGTGGACGTGGACTAATCCCATGAGTTTAGTTGCGTGGGATGGTCCATCTTTCTCCGAGTCACGCCCTTCTGAAGAATTCGCCTTCAGATTTTTGACTCCGGAGGTACCTTCTCTGTGCTGATCGTTGGTTTCCTGGTGAAGGGTCAAGTCTGCGTCATTGTTTCCGGTGTCCAGATTCTCTTGTTCAGAATCTGATTCCACATGACCCTCTTCGGGGGATCTGTCCGCCATCACTAGTTGACCTCTCGGTTCCCCGGCAACGGCGCCAATGTTCCGGGGCTTACCTAGAACCGGATGGTGGTTGGGCTTGTTTGTGAGGCCTAAGCGTTAGAGGAGTGTGGTCTCCGACTTGGTTTGCGTTTGGGAGCCGCCTCCGAGTTTTGTATGTGAAAGAATGGGGGGTGGTACCTGCAAAGACACTCCGATGCCTAAGTCAGCATGGGGTTAAGCAGATTTAGAGAGTATTGGGACTTAGAGATACCTGAGGAATGTCAGTGTATTTATAGTGGTGAACCAATAACCACCGTTGGAGTAGTGCGACTTTTTTAGGGTGTTAACCGTCCCTTTATCTTGGGGAGGTTAAGATATGGATACTGGAAGTGGTTAGAGAGATTTTAGGGGCAGTTACCCATCTGAATGAGTGCTTATCTGCCAGCTAACCCTCGTTCCCGACTTCTTTAGAACAGGTCGTGGTGAGTGCCGACTTCGTAAGACGAAGGTCGGTGCCGGGTGAGACTCAATCCGTGGGATTAGGCCTTTTGTTTGGACCTAGGCCTTTACTATTGGACCAGTGTATGAACAGTTATAATATGTATTATTGTTCCTATTGAAAGTAATAAATTAAATAAAAAATTAATCATAAATAATAATAAAAACATAATTAGTAAAAAGTTAGAATTCAATATTATATTTTTTTAGTAATTAACTAATTATCTATCTAAAAGTGATTTTAACTAATATTATCCAAACAATTTTATTTTATCAAAATCAATTTTAGTATAAAATTGCCAAACATAAGTTATGTTAGCACAAACTCACTTTTATCCAAAATCAATTTTACAAAATCACCTTCATTCAAACTCGAGACTAACTCTAATCCAAACACATACTTAAAAGTATATTTACTTTTACTACAACTGTATTGCCAAATTCAAAATTACAAACTAATCATTAACACCAAAAGTTGGGAACAAATTATCATAATGGTCACTACCATAAATAGTTCGCAACATTTTTTCTTAATCAAAACCTACCGAAAAATCGTGTAAATAGTGTTAATACAACTATAAAAATGTTTTCTGAAGTACATCATCCTTAATATTTTGTATATCAAACATACACAAGACACATATAAATAATGTGCAAAAAATAAATAATTTAAAAAAATTTATAAAATTGGAATAAAATTTAATTAGCATATACAAATTATTTCAGACTTCGAATAAAATTGGAAGCTTTAATAAAATTTAATACCAAATAGACCAATATCTAAGTGAATTTTTCTACACCTTATTATTGTTGCAAGTTGCAACAGCAAACGTAATATTATATTAAAGGTTCACAAAAGAATTAATTTAATTAGTATATATATGAATTGAGTAGTTAATGTTAATCAAATTATAAAAGTTCAATATATAAATTTAGAATGCTTAATTCCTTTAATAATAGTTAATATTTTATTTGTATTTTTTAATAACTTTTTTATTAGTAAATTCTAGAGTATATTTTAGTTAAATTTATAAAAATAAATAAGTATACTTGGCTTACACTTTAAATATTATGTATTAAGTTCATTATAAAATTTTAATAGTATAAAAAAAGTATCGGTCTAAATTAAACTCTAAAATATTACCCCTAATATTTCTCTAAAATTTAGTACAAATATATGTTATTTTATGCATTTTTATATAAAACTATAATGCATTAAGCCTACCTTTTTATTGTAATTTTTTTATAAAATATCATATAATATAAATTTCAAATTTTATTATTATTCAATTATTAAATTTAATATTTTACTTATAATTTATTTAATTTGTTACATATTTTTATTTTATTCATAAGTTATCATTTAGTGAATATTCTATGAATAATATGTTTTTAGCATATCTAATAGGTCATTTTGTTGTACAAAAAAAGAAAAAAATTAAAAGTATTTCCTCAAATTTATATCGAATAAGACTTGCTCAAATACCTCAAACAAAATTCTAACTATTAATCACATAAATTAATAATATATTCTCGGAAAATTATACACATTCTTCGTATAACTTCATTAGCATAATGATTCCAATAAAAAAAAAAAGCAGCAATTAAGATGTGCAAATACTTAACACAGTAATTGATATAACAAAATTAATATTTTTGTTCTACTTAAACATATATATATATATACTATAATTGGTTAACACGGTCTTTACTTTAGAAATTTTTTCTTCTTTAACTCGGCATATTCAGCAAAAGATATAGAATTCTATCATAAAATATATTATTCTAGCATAAAAAAAATTTCAAAAATCATTGATGTTGAGGCATAGAAAAAAATTGCTAATTAAATTTTGGATAATTATATTAACATAGTTCCAATCAAACTCTTATAAGCAAACATAAAGAAGCAAATTCCAACATCTGTTTTTTCTTGTACACATTTGTCAATCCTTTTCTTCACTTTTGCCTGTTATTTTTCCTACAAATAATTAGAGAAACTTAAAATTTTAATTGCAGGTCAATTAGAACTTCAAATTTTTCATGTTTAAGAAATTACATAAGACTTGAAAAAAATAAAATAATCAGCAATATAATTAAGAGAAGACAAATACAGTAAACTATTCAACAATAAAATGTTTGAAACAAATTGTAGGTCAATCACGACACCAGAAATTCAATGTTTATTGTTTAAGAATAGGGGAGTTAACCCAAAAGGAGACCACCAACTTATTACATATATCAAAAGACTCAATATACTTTACAATATTATTATTTGTTAGTATGTTCAACGTAGCACCCATGGCATTGTTACACACACAAATATATAGCAAGCAATTAATTAACACCATAGGTTTCAACACTCTCCAAACTCTCAATGACTAAAAACACAGAAGGCTAAGGAGGTGGTGAATGCTATTAAGTCATCTAAATTGTTGAGTTTGAGTTAAGAAATTAACTAAATTAATTAGTTATAATAAACATTATTTTTGGATAAAATAAATAATTAGTATTAAGTGTTAATAATTATATGTTGCTAATTATTTATAAATTGTTGCAGGCCAAAATTAAATCAAGCAACCCAATTTGAAATGAAAATAAAAACATCAAGGCTAATGGGCTGGTTGATCAAGTGGAGTCCAAAAGAAACAAAAAAAGGAACCAACGGGCCAAGCAAATCAAACCCGATCCAAACCCATGTCCATAAATCCAAGTTGATCCCACAAAACTTCTCATACAAGATTGAAGTCCTCACTCTCTCTCATTACTTCCAAAGCAACGTTCCTTTCTTGCCTGTCTCAGTCAAATCACTGAACTCAGAAAAAGTAAGAAAGAGAACTTAGTCCCTAAGCTAGTCATGAAAGAAGAAGGAAAGAGAAAGTTAAGCAAAGAGGAGTAATAAGGTCTAATCAACCATTTCAAGCCATATCAAGAAAAGATCAAAAGATTAAAGGTAATCCATTTTCTCATACATGCAACACACTTTCTTCTCTTCATCTTCAACTCTCTGTATCTCCGTTTTGAGCTATATAGAAAAGAGGATTTCTGTTCCTCTCTGCTGTAAATCCACGGTCTCAAACATGTTTTGGGGACCAAGTTGGTTTTCAAGGGCTAAGATCAAGTTGACCATTGGAAGACTTTTATAGTTGCTGCTTTATAGCTTTCGATCAAGATGGAGAAGTCAGAAGCAAAGTTTCTACTCTAAGGTTTAATGAGAAAAAGTAAATATGTGGGTTGGTGAAGCTCAAGGCTCAAGGAGTTGACCTAGGAAGAAGAACCTAGTAACATACAAGGAGATAAAAAAAAAAGACTTTTTGCTCATTCAGAAGCCAAGGAAAGAAAACCAGAGTTTGAGAGTTGTGTTCTGAAAAGGAAGTTCCTCTACTTGGATAATGCTTTCTTTCAAAGAAGCATTTGGCCAATACTGAAGAACTCAAGCTGAGGTTTGCAAATCTAGTTTTGCACATAGCGAAGTGGCTGTTGATGAAGTCAATCTCCTTCATGCTTTACAGATTGTGATGTACTTTTCTATGTTTATCTTTCTGTAATTTCTTGTGAGAAAATGCATTGTGAGAAAGTTCAAGTAAAAGCCATGAGTGGAAAAAGGTTGAGTGATACACTTGAGAGAAAAGCCTAGAGTTATTTTCAGATTTCGTTAGGTATGCTTGTGTCTTGTATCTTGTACCTGTGAGGTATCCCTTTCTTAGTTGGTTAGTACTAAGAGTGAATAGTTAGGTATTAGCATAGCCAATGTCAAGTTAGGTTAGAACTTGAGTGTGAAAGGATTGTGTCAATCCTGTATAATTGGTGTATATAATACTGTTAACTATAGTGAAAATTCTTCCATTGTTGTGGAGGAGACTGGACGTAGGTTGCATAGCACAAGGCAACCGAACCAGGATACATGCTAGTGTTAGCTTTTTTCTTCTCTGCTGTGTTCTATTTTCTGATATTCATGAGACAAAAATAAATTGTCTCATAAATTTTCGCTGCTGAGTACAAACAGAATCAGAATTAAAAGTTTATTTTAAAAGGGTCATAACAGTAAATAAAAGAGAAGGCATAGATTCAACCCCATTCTCTAAGCCTACCACAACCTTCATAAATCATTATAAAAAAGATATTATTCATATTTGTATGAATACAAATCATGGACAACTTTAAGATTCTGGGGTTAGTCAGTTGCTTAGATTGTGATTTTGCAAGATATATTTGTTACTATGTTAGAACTTAACAGGGATATAAAGTATTAAGTAATTGAATGTTTTGAGGCACTAAAAAGATTGACATTAAAAAAAAAATCAATAAATATCATGAACTGTTATTTTTTTAAAATAAGAAATGAAAAAAAAATCAAACTATACATAATGTTATTCCTTCATGACAACTAAGATAGGCAATGAAAAATTATTGGATAAGTTTGATGCAATAAAAAATTCACCATTAATAAATTAGATATTAAAAAAGGAGATCTCAATATCAGCAATGCTAGAGAAGCCAATGCCTGTTTAGCTAGGTTACCCAATACACTATCATTAAGTTAAATGATTTTAGAAGCACAAACTCCAATCCATAATTGAAATCCTGCTCACAACATTCATTTAAAATCCCTTAAAAAAAGAAGTCTTTAATAAGTTTGTGATAAGAAAATTAGACATGTATAAATACATGTACATAGAAAAAAAAAGGGTAAAATACCTAATCAAAATGATCATTTAAGGATTCACTTTATTTACAATAGTGATAAAACACTTAACAATACAATTATGCAAGCTTATATATCCATCGTATGAATAGCCACCACAACATATATATTTTTATTTGGGAAGAAGAATCTCCACTCAAGTCTTCTACCTAGTATAAAGGGGGAGAATTTGAGCAAAGTGAAAAAAAAATTACCAAAATGATATTCAGATAAAAACAATAACTATAAAAATGAAACAGATTTAGATCAAAGAAAAAAATGGTTTGCTTTAACTAAAATTAGTGAATACGTTTCCATCAGATCAGTGAATTAAGCAAATTAAAATAGTTTGCTTTAACAGTAGAGAATTTATTTTACAGAAAATAATCATCCATACACACTTACAGGGATCAAAAATCGCTGGATGAGAGAGAGAAAGATGGATTCCCCCGTGGAGCCGAGGACAAAGAAGTCGTTGAAGCGCGTGTAGTGTTTAAGGAAGGATGTGCTGTAGTAGTACAGGAGGAGGAAGAAGAAGGTGACGATGGCAACCCTCACTCTCAATTTGATGAATTAGGATTTGAATCAAAACGACGTCATTTTGAAGAAAGGTGATTAATTTGTCCTATTTTGAAAACTATCTCTCCATATGTGCATCCATAACGATCAGGTCAGCATAATGGGAGTCATGTCAGATTTTTTTATTAGGTTTGACGGATCCAAATAAATGGAGGAAATGATGTGACCAGATTTTAAAGAGGTTAGTGACTTAAATATATTTTTAAATTCTCAAAATGTTCACAGGCTAAAAAGTCAGAGACCTATTTATCTTTTTCTCTATTATTTATACACACAAATTATATTCCAAAAAGTAATAGTACCCTTAATACATTTCTTTTTCTCTTAATAATAACAAACATTGAGATTGAACAAAACAAACAAAGAATAATCATATTGGTATAAATAGAAAAAAAATTAAATATAGTATTTTTTTTATGGTTTCATTTATAAAAAAAATATATTTTCATTTCTTAATCAATATTATTAACACTCTTTTTATTACATATCATCTAAAAGCTTGAAAAAATTAAAGGAATTTATTAGGCAAGTCATGAAATTTTTAAAATCAAGGGCAAAGTGGGTGAAGAAAGTTGAATTTGATTTGATTTTTCTTGCAACACTCACAAAAGGCAATCATGGAGGTAGAGGATGATGACTGGGACTTGACGGCAGAAGAACTCGATTCTCTTGAACGCGATGCTTTCCAGAAAATTGCTCAACTTCGCGACTCTTCTACCCCTCCTTCTCAACAATTCAATCTGCAACAACACCATTTTCTAAAACCACCTTCTGCCAACCATTCCCAACCCTTCCCACCAAACCCCATTTCCGATTCCCATCCTCAAAGGGTAAAGTTTTCATCTTTTCTTCATTTCATGTTGTTTCCCATTTTGTATTCTTCATGGGGTTTATCTAGCTTTGCTTTCCTTTTTGCTCTTGTTGGGTTAAATTTGTCTTTTGGTGTGTGGGGGTAATTTTGTTAAAGTGTTGTTCATGCGTGTGTATGCCTCATTTTAACGTTAGAAAACAATGCAGAAGAATCAAAAGATGTTTGCTACTATGGTTTTTAGTATTCTTCCCTGTACTCTGTGGTTCAGTTTTTGGAAGGAGAACTACTCATAGTGTGTTTGTATTGCAATCCAGGTGGACGCTTTGCCTCAAGGAGCTAGAGCATTACCCCCCCTCATTGAAACCAGGGACAAAAAAGGGTAACCTTCTTTCCTTCGAAACCTTAACATTAACAGTTGTTTCAGTGCTGTATTACTTGTCTCTAATTCTATTTATCTTCCAAACAAAAAAAAAAGTTATAAACTTAGATGTAATTTCTTCTGGTTTTTGAAATATCATTTGTTGATATAGTTGCATTTGCTTTGGCTTTATATGTAACCAGATGAGCCTTCTAAAGAACTGCCGAAGTTTTTTGTCAAACTTTTTCTTCATTCCAGTGGGCATGTTGCAGCGAAATTCCAATATGACCAGGTTTCACATGCTAACTTCATCAAGAGTATTGAATTTTATATTTCTATCGAAAAATTTGAATTTTCCATAATTAGGGGCTATGTCTTTTACCTTGAACAAGTTCCTGTATACTCATGCTTTACAGGCCATGTTTCATGGCAGGTAAATAATTTCTGCTTTTCGGAGAATCCCTAGAGTTTCTTGGAATGCAAAAGAAAGATATCCCTCCCCTTTCTCTTCCAGCAATAAGTGCCTGTGTTCATCCTAGCATGGTTGTCTGGATTGGCTGTTGAGGGCTTAGTTATTTGAAAATTTTTGAGTCTTCAGGTTATGGATGTTCCCACTTTCTTCCTTGTCAGAAGCAGAGAAGGTTCTAGGAGAAATATCTAATTATAAAGTTCAGGTAATAATTCTTCTATTTTTCATTTTCTTTTTAATTGGGAAACTGATGTTATTATTTTCTATCTTAATGAGAATTGATTGTTGTTTAGATTATGAGTATTTTACGAAAACTTCCACTTTGAAAATGGTTCGAAAATTTGCTCACCAATTTTTATTGGTAAGATTGTGGTAACTTTTCTTTCTAAAATTAGGTTATTTGGCTTGGAAATGGTAATATGTGCTCTCCATCTTTGGTTTGCTTCTGAGGTGGTAAAATCCAATCAATATTGGTAGCTTTTTTTTTTTTATACTGCAGTTGGAGGTGCTAAAAGGCAAAATTAAGTCTTCCAAATCAAAAGATGAGTCTGAATCTCTTAAATATACTCAAAATAATCTGATTAACAAGGTTTGCATGGAAGAAGCCCTGAACATAATCTTGACTTG
Source organism: Arachis duranensis (assembly GCF_000817695.3). Taxonomy (NCBI): domain Eukaryota; kingdom Viridiplantae; phylum Streptophyta; class Magnoliopsida; order Fabales; family Fabaceae; genus Arachis; species Arachis duranensis. The sequence continues at coordinate 10,259,528 of NC_029773.3, read as the reverse complement.
TACAATTTGTTTGGAAGTTTTTCTTATTACCTAGAACTATGATAGGTCTATAGTTTTTACTGCAACATTTTCTCAGGCCTTGGCCAATATTGGAGTAGTTTAAATCATTTTGACTGGTATATGATCAAAACTGAATCATGATATATTCGATTCCAGATATATACTAATTCTGCAGATGCCAAGATTCCCGTTGTTCTTGAATATCTCGGAACTGTCATTGAGGTATTGCTCCCCTCCACTGCTTCAAAGCAATAAAATGTCAATAAAGGATTAGTGCTGCATCTGTATGTACTATAAGAAATTCAAGTTAGGTTCTTAACTTCTCTATTTTCTCACCCATCTCCTTTGATTGGTGTGCTTGCATGAAGCATGGTTTTCTGTCATCCAATAGTTTAAAATATGTTCAATGTTGGTTAAATTGGTCTTTTCTTATTGCTTTTATTGCAATCGGTGCCCCTTAATGTAGGACCATAGGTTGAATGAATTAAATTGGCTGAACAGTGTAGTGAAAATGTCAGCAATATGACATTTTAATATGTATGCCACAATTATTATTGGTGTCAACGTTGGCTAGTCTAGTGGTGACCAAAATAAACACGAACTGTAAACTAGATTATATGTTCATTCTTATATTTCATCCATCTTCCAGTCGCCCCAAATCATTGTGTATGCTTAATTTGAAAGTTTGATTGCTTCAATTTTGTTTTCTCTTGCTTCCATCTTTCTATTTCATGTGGGCTATTGGTGGTTATTATGTGTAATATGTTGTGATCACTACAGGCAGGTTGCAAGTTTCTTATATTTGCGCACGATCAGCCAATGATAAATGCAATACATGAGTGCCTTCTTGTAAGACCATTTCGATTTACTCATTTTTTTTTTATATTGGAAATTATAAACACTTACAAAAACCGTTGAAATTTTCCAGAAGAAAAAAGGTGGGTTGCTTCTGGATTGATGGAGGTACACCCGGTGTGCATCAAGGCAACAATTGGTTACAGATTTCCAGGAAAAGGATCATATATATCAAGGCGGCTGTGGTATGGTGGTATTTTCCATTGTGCATTTCTTCGATGTGTTTCCGTTATAAGCATCTTTTCTGTTGTATTGGTTAGTATTTGTGCTTGAGATAATGATTTCATGTGACACGTTATCATGCAGCTATCCGTTAAAGCTGGGGAGTTGGATTAACTTTAACTGCTGCAAGCACAGTTATCTTTGTTTTGTAGAACAATCCTGGACTCCAGGTGACCTAATTCAGGTCGAAAATCGTGCTCATAGAATTGACCAGGTATTCTCACACTCATTAAGTAGAAAGGAGAGAGTTGTTACTAGTTGCATGACAACATTAAGAAAACATAATCTCAAATGAAAAGAACTCTCATATCTAATTATTTGAGTAGCAAAGACAGCATGTGCTCTTCTGTTTTTTTGATTAGTTAGTTCCTGTTTACAGGTCTCGTCAGTAAATATATACTAATTGTTGGCAAATGATACGGGTGGAGATAAGTTTACATGCAGAAGTTTCCCTATAGTATTAACTACATGTGCTTACATGGGGAATTACACCTTTGATGACACAAATGCCTTTCAAAGCTGAAATCCATTGTACAATAAATAATAGATTTCACTACACTAAACTATGTTGCTTGTGCTGGAGATAATGGTTTGGTTATGTGAAATATGTATTGGAAGAAAATGTTGATAAAGTCACCCATTAGATTTTAGCTTTCCACTTCTTGTTCTTAACTTTTTGCTCCCCTATGTTTTGTTTTAGTTTGGGGCTCTGTACAGAGTACTACATTATCATATATGAATGAGACTTGTAAATTTCTTTACTCCATATTTTGTAGAAATGATCGTCTTTTAAAGAATAGACTCATTGAACCCCTTTATAGCACTTCAGTTAAACATAACCTATTATGATAATGTTACTTTTCTCCCTAAATTCATAACATAGAATAAAAAAAAAATCATATCGGGAATGACATTAAAAATAATATCATTATTTTCTTTCAATCATTTAAAAACTTGATTTGATTTTTTGTAACCTGGACTGAATTATTTTCCCTCCATCATCATTCTTATTATTTTCTTATTTTCTAATCAATAATGTAATCAATCGGTAATATTATAAATATGACTCAAATCAAACTTTTAAACTAAATTTTAATATCCCAAAAAGCACAGAATTTTGAGTTGATCATTTAATATCATCAGGAACAATAATGCAAATATTTCAAAAAGCACAGAATTTTGTACGATGAGCTAAACAGAATATAGAGCAAGATAGTAGTTCTGAGAGACATTAATATGTAATTCATTGTTCATTCATGACAACAAAGGATGATAACAATCCACAAGAAATAACAAGAAATGTTACTATGGTTGAGTTGTCCTATGATTAAATCTTCCTCCCTTAGTAGGTGGCCAAACAAAGGCGTGGCGTATATGATTAGCAAGCCTCGTTCTGTTCATGGTGTAGACACTCTTACTATGGACAGTGACTTGTAAGAAATCTCGCTCCATGGGAGGAGTGGGAGCCCCACTGTCAAGTTGCAATGCTGTAAAGTCCACGGACAATGTGAAAACTGAGATGCAGAGCGTCTCTGAATCGGACAAGTAAGAATCCCCAGCGAGTATTGCACACAGCTTCCCGTTGCCCAGGTCAACAAAAATAAGTCTGCCACATTGTACCAACATCGGTTGAATACCTTGAAAACACACATCAAGGTATTCATATAATGCGACATGGCCACTCTGTTGGTTAACGAGAATGGCAAGGACCTTGTCCAAAGGTGTCATATCAGGAGGTAACTCCTTAAACTCATGCGTAAGGCAAACGGTGTAGTTGCGGCTGCCAAGACCGGGAAGGGACACAGAAATGTGTGGGGGAAAAGCAAGAGTAGGGGGGTCCTCAATGACCCTACCAATTATGAAGTCGGAAAGATTGTTAGGAGAGGAGGGCTCAACCGTCCAAGACTCTTTTATGGGGTCGAAGCGGGACAACCAGGAGTCTGTGTCATTGAAGGATTCAAAAAAGAGGTTGTTATCCAGAACGAACAAGCAATTTGAGATATGTGTGTCACATATGGCCTGAGCAGCCATTAACGGTCTCCAAACTCTAGAACCAGGAGAAAGAACGTAAAATCCAGATGAATCTTTGACCCGTCTTTTCAGATTCATATGGAAGTAAACATCGCCCGAGCCTGGCGTGTTTGCGATGCTTGATTTGTAAAGAGGGAGGGGTGCATCATCCAGTGATTCCGCACGCCCAAAACGACACTCCTCAAATTTGAATTCATAGACTGGCCAGCCAGGCAACCAGGGTTTCAGATCCTCCAGGGAAACGGGTTCCTCATCCTTGAGAATTGGAGGCAGCGTGCTGGTCGCCAAATAGATCTTGGAGTCGAACACGAAAGGACACAGATCATGCTCTGGAAGTTCCAAATCCAAATCGAAATTTGGTGAAGGCAAACAAGCCCAATCTTTGACATCAACTTCTTCTTTCTTTAAATTGCTTAGTTTGATCACGAAAAACCTTTCATACGACACAAGGCAAAGGCACACTTCCTTCGCCATTTCAAACTGTGTAAAATGGTAACAATAAATGGAGAAAGTGAAAAAGAGTTGCTGGCAGCAAGTGAAATGGCTGCAGCAGAATGAGAAAGAAAAGAATGAATGAGAAGAAACTGAAAGAGAGGAGTGTTGTGATGATGAATTTTATGATTCCAATTGAATGATATATCATAAGAACTTCACACTATGCTATATAGTTTATATAACTGTGCAAAAAGTGTGAAAATAAAAAAGAATAACAAACTATATATTAGCTAGTCCTAACAAATTAATCAATTAAATAATCTAACAAACAAACAAAAATATACTACCAAATCTTTTACATTTAAAAATATTATTTTTAGCATATATATTAACTAACAAACTGTGCCGTTTTTTCGTTTTTTTGACTCAGCAGCATCCAATTCCGCCATCACTCTCTCCGCTCGAACGAGATCGGTGGTGCTGCGGCAGCAAAAATCTACGATTAGGGTAAATATCAGATTATGTAATAATAATTTTTATCTCAAGGAATTTAATTTTATAGTTGTTCATTTTTTGACGATGTAATTTTGATTACATTTTTTTATAGGTTTTTTTTTTTTTTTGACATAGAGATTTTATTTTGATGTAATTTTATCGGTATAAGTGTATAATTATTATTTATTTTAATTTTTAGACATGTTTTGTTTTAATAAAATTGTTTGACTTATCATTTAATATAATAATTTTTAATTTATTTTTATTAATAACTCATAAAATTGTAATATCAAATTGTCTATGTGTAAAAACTGTTTGTTTTAAAAAAATTATATTTTGTTTGGTGACGAAAAAATAAATCTATATGACTAAAAAATTAAAGTTTTAGAATTATCAAAAAAAA
>NC_029773.3:10228886-10253728 GCF_000817695.3 Arachis duranensis | reverse complement strand
TACATCCAGTTCATAATACTTAATTGACAATATAATTTAGTTATATTTTTTTTCAAAACATTAATATGATTTTATGTGCATTTAGATTAAAAATTCAATCTTGATCCCAAACAAATTTTATAAAAGACAAATCAAATGGAATAAAAAAAAAACTTTGCTAAACCACATGTAGAACTAAATATATGCATACAGAAATCAATTCATACATAAGATTTAAACTGACAAAATATCAATTCTAAGCAAACATAGTTAACAACAAAAATAACACATTTTCCACTATGAATAACCACATTTTCCAACATAACTATAATCTCATTTCGCTCTCAAAAATTCACTCTCACAAAAGAAAAGTGTCTTCATCATGTGTGCCACCATTATCATAATACTACTACTTAAAACAAAATTAATATTTGCCTAATCTATTATGTTTATTTCCACAAAGTTTATTCCAGCTTTTTTCCGTTCTTTGTTAAACACAGGTTCTACATATATCAAGAATGTCTTTGACCGAAATAGTTTTGTCTCAACAGTTATTTTTCTTTTTGCAGATAATTCTTTCTCCAAGACTTCTCTCTTAAACTCTTGAAATTCTTTTACATCAGACCTTGTGAATATTTCAATATCTTTTTTTTTCTATTATGTCCTGAAAAATAAAAAATATTATTTGTACACAAAAATCAGCCACTAAAATCAGCTACTAATATATTTCAATATTTGTATATAAATACATATGTAGTTTAATTTATTTTCAACTAGTATTTTTATCCGTAATAACATTACGAAAATATAAATTTTTTAAAACTATGGTCCACTTTGTTATGATAATATAGATTATGCATGGCACAAAAGATTTATAAAATCAAACTACTTTTACAAAAAAAAATTTGTAGGTTAACAAAAATTTCTGGATAAAAAGACCATGATCTCTGTAGATAAAAAATTAAATAATAAAATTTTTAGTTATTATTTTTATATGAAAAAAATATAATTTTTTATTTGAATTATATTATTTTGTTAATTTTATTTTTTTTAGAACAAAAAGGTTGAAAAAATAAAAAATGAGAGAAAAGAGAGAAATATAAAGATGAAGAATGAGAGTGAGTGAGAGTTTGTTAATTTTGAAAGAAAAAAATTATTTTAATTGTAATAAAAAATATCGGATGACATATTTTAATTTGTCAAATTACTAATATAAAATATAAATTATATATAGAGTAAAAATGGTAGAGAAATAGAAAAATAGAGAGAGATAGATGAGAGAATTTAGAAAAGGAGTTTATTAATTTTGGAGAAAAATATTTTCTCTCAATTTTAATAAGAGAGTGTCATGTGACACATTTTATTATTAAATTAGATAGTAATATATGATACATAATATAGGTATATTTCAATTTTAATTTTAATGCAATTAAAGAATGTCATGTTGCACATTTTGATTGTCAAATTAGTAATTAGTCATTGATATTGATAATGATATTTAAAATAGAAAGAGTGGTTGAATGAATGAGAGAGATAGAGAGAGGAAGAAGGAGGAGGGGAGAACTTTTTAATTTTAGACGGAAAGATTTGATTTCAATTACAATGATGGAGTGACATGTAGCACATTTTGGTTGTAAAATTAGTATGGAGGAGGAAAGAATTCTCCTTAATTTTGGAGGGAAATATTTAATTTTAATTACAATGAGGGAGTGACATGTGACACATTTTAGTTGTAAAATTAGTAAGAAGTAAAAAAGAAGTCCTTAATTTTGGAGGAAAAGATTTGATTCCAATTACAATGAGAAAGTAATATATGGCACATTTTGGTTATAAACTTAGAAATATATAATAGATATGTATTTGTATTCCAACATATATTTTATACTGATGACTGACTTTAGTGATTGATTTTAGTGTACATATAGCATTACTTTTCGAAAAATATGAGTTATCTTAAAGAGTTTAGATATTTCATTTTGTGAACAAATATTTTTGAAGTACAATTAGAATGCTATGTTAAATCATTCAACCAAAAATAGTTGCATGTTTTTTAATTAGAATGTACAATAACTAAATTTTTTTTATTCAATCCTGTTGGTTTCTTTGTATCCAAGTAGCCACTTTTATTTTCACACCATGATAACTATAATGTTTTATAGTTAACATAGGATTCCATAACTTAAGAATTAATACTTTTTGGATTACACTGGTATATAGTGATATCACAATAGTAAAAGACATAGAAATCGATATAGATATTCAAGAGAAGGTTTAAGTATTAGGTTATTGACAAGTTATTTACTCTTGTTTTTATCTTTTATATTACCTAAGTACAAATATGTAAAAGGTACACTTTTACTATTGTCCATCGATCAAAATTCTAATTATGCCATGGATGTGAAAGAATAGGATTAGTCTAATGTTGTCACATAGTCTATCATTTTTTCTCCCACATAAGTCTACTTAAAACAATTACTTTGTCATAGTTTATGGAATCTGTGACAATTAATTTGGAATCAGGCAGAATCTGCTTGCTTCCTAATCTCTGAAATATATGATGTTGGATTTGCTTCTGAGAACACACCACTTGCAGCCATTATTCCCAAAACAATGACTCCATATTCTAACACATTTGGAAGCACTATAATCTTATTGGAAGAGTTTTAAATGTATAAAAATATCAGTATTCTAGTTGTTTTAACTGTTGATCTAAATTATAAAAAATATATATAATATATATTAATTAAAATCAACGGTTAAAACAACTGAAATACCGATATTCGTAATACACTTAAAATTTTTTCAATCTTATTTCGTATACTCTTTTTGTATCAACAACAATTTGTCTTCTCTAATCCCCAAATCAAAATCCATCCCACCCCATAATACAAATTCTTCACATGACATGAGAAATTCTAGTAGTACTACTATCAAAGTATCACTATCAAAGAGAGTAAAAGACAGAATAATTAAAGTACTTACCTATGATGAATAAATGCAATTTCAATAAATCATACTTCTTAAATAAAAAATATATATATCAAAGGAAATCTAAAAAAATAGCAAAGGTCTTGAAATTACTTGAGAATCAAACTCTTGTAAATCAAAATATAGCATGATTTTTTTTCGGTGAGAATAGAAAATACAGCAAGAATTTTTAAATTGACAAATGAACCAATAGAAGATGCACATAATAGGTAGAAAAAGGTTAAAAAAATCAATGCCATCATCTTAACTTCAACTAATAAAAAATAAACAATGAAACAAAATAGTAGTCACATTGTGGCATTTCAAGTTCTTTGAGTTTATGGCAAGATCATCGGTTACAAAGTATTTTTCATATTTACTATTGCTTTTTCTTTATAATCCACCAAATCAGGTGGTACCGTGGTAGTGTTGACTTTTTCTTTTTATTTAAATGTTCAATTTCTTTGTACTCTTTATCTCAATTTTGTCATAGTTTATCATTGGGATCAAAAGTGTCATTGTCATCTGTCCACCCCAAGTACTTCTTCCTTGAGCACAATCTGTATAATGATAGTTTTAGCCTAAAAGAGTTATTTTTTATTATTAAAATAATCCACTTGATAAATTATATGAACAATTTACGACATAATTATCATTCAAACTCTCAAAATATAATCCACCAAGTTTCCAACAACTCACTACATTATTAAAATATAATGTACAATCTTATCCATTGATTAAAATAACAATAATTAACTTTTGATAATACGTATTTTTATTATTTCACACAATTAACTTACTTCAATAGCTCAAATGCTTGTACTATATATAATAATTGGACCTCATGGGTTCTTGAAGAGCGAATCCCTAAAAAATTGGCAATACATGGTTTGATAATCATAATTGTGAGACATTTACATTACTATTATTAGAACATATGCAAGATATAATTAATATGCTATGTATATAGATTGAAAATACTGTTGAATGCATTTGTCAGCTAAGATGAGTAGTTTTAATATGGAATTTAACCCATTAAACAATAATCCTTTCAAAGTTCTCCCAAACAGAATAGAAACAAACCAAATAACACAAACGATTCAATTCCTCAACCAATTGTTATCGCTTTATCTGATCCATGTACATAAAAAAATTATAATTAGATTCACAAAAAAAATTTACTTAAAACGTGAAGGAACTAACAATCATGTGTAAAAATTAATGTATTATTTCAAGAATTATATAATAGACTTAATTTAATTTATACACATAGAAAAGATCACTACAAATGACATACCTTTAATTTCAGGGCTCAAATAATTCCGCTAAACGTGGTGGCAACAATAGTGAAGTTTGCAATGCCACGTTCAATGGGAAGGGCTCTCTTACGGCTATCAGGCTCAACAGTAGCACACTGCAACACAATCAAGAGCACAACTTTTAAAAGTTAAGTTATTGTTGAACTCAACAGATAAATTCACAAAAGTTAAGTCACAGTAAAAAAAAACTATTGAATTATGAAACTTACAGCAATTACAACTCTTGTATACTATAACACTTCCTCATTTGGAGCTCTACTATACTCAGCATATTTTCCAACTTCTGATGCATATTCTAAATCTCCAACCTATTAATAAAGAGTATATTAGTCACCAAAATTACTACTAAGAGTCAACCTGATAACCAAAACTATTATGCAGCCCGAATCGAAGCAAATCCATAAGAATGGTAAATTATAATATTAGCATATATAACACTTACACCAAAGAGAAGCTTAAGAGAATTGTTTAGTATTGTTATAGATTTTTAGATTTTTTCATAGTATTGTTCTACCTTTTTCTTCTTCCTTCTTTTTCAGTCAAATTCTAAAACAGATTTAAAAATGAATTTAAGATATAATTAAAGAATAAAAATAGAAAAGTCACCTTTAAAATTGTGTCAGTATTGTAAATCCTTGTCAGATAATACAACATAAAATAGTCTTGTCATTAAACTGCAGCACAAGTACACCTTTGATCTTAGCTTTAAGTCGAAGGTGAATCCCTGGAGGCGAAATCAATTAGATAGATCTTAACTTTAAGTCTTTCCATAAACCACCAAATTCAAATAACAGTAAAAATTAAAGATTATCTATATATTCTGTTCCGGCCCAGCCCACATGGTCCGATGCCCTGACTCGGACAGACGATCCGATGGGTATGCAACATCCGAACCGAGAATAAACCCAAGACACCACCACTCTTCTTGTGAACTACATGACAGCTGGAAAAGAAAATTTCGTGGAAGGCGGGTCTGCTCCTGTAGGACCCACCCTAGGTGCAGACTATATAAGGGGAGGGCCCTACCCCTCCCCCAGGTACGTCACCTAACCATCACCTTTTCTGTCATCTTACGCGGATTCTGACTTGAGTGTCGAAGTCCCTTTTGCAGGTGGCTCCCCTTCGTCACTCCAACTACCCGAGAGGTCGTGAAGCTCCATTCCTCTCCCTCTGGCGTTAGTCCAGGAGGTCCAGTCACGCACGAGTGACCTAGATTTAGGTCTCCATCCCCTCCATATACTCTGCACATCCGACTCGTTCAGTACCCGACAAACCGAACATTGGCGCCTGGGTTCATCCGGGAACTAGACTACTCGACCTGGCTGTCGAACGTAGTCCTGGTTAAAAAGGCTAACAGGAAATGGAGGATGTGAGTAGACTACTCGGACCTCAACAAGGCATGCCCCAAGGACTCCTTCCCCCTCCCCAACATTGATGCTTTAGTGGACGCGGCCGCAGTGGACACGTACTCTGCTTACCACCAGATACCAATGCACCAGCTTGAGGAGGAGAAAACGGCGTTTATAACGCCAAGTGGCACTTACTGTTACAGGGTAATGCCGTTAGACTAAAGAATGCGGGAGTAACTTATCAAAGGTTGATGAGCAAAGTCTTCAGCGACCTTATTAGCAAGTCAGTAGAGGTGTACGTGGATGACATCCTGGTAAAGACCAGTCAATGGAAGACCTAGTTGGTGAGCTAAAGACTGTGTTTGCGTCCCTCCGACGAAACAATATGAGGCTTAAATCCCTCAAGTGCGCTTTTGCCATGGAGGTCGGGAATTTCCTGGGATTCATGATAACCTAGAGGAGAGTTGAAGCCAACCCTGAGAAGTGTGAGGCAATTTTGTGAATGACGAGCCCATGATACATCAAGGACGTGCAGAGGTTGGCCGGAAGGTTCATGGCCCTATCTTGTTTTCTCGGCGCGTCGGCGGCCAAAGCCCTCCCATTCTTTAGCTTGATGAAAAAAGGAATAGCTTTTGAGTGGACTCCAGCGTGCGAAGAGGCTTTCAACCACTTTAAGAGCATACTCTCGGCACCCCCGGTTCTCAGCAAGCCCAAGGATGGTGAGACGCTGTTTCTGTACTTAGCAGTAACGGACGAAGCCTTGGCAGTTATTTTGGTGCGAGAAGAGGGGAAAATCCAACAGCCAATTTACTTTGTTAGCAAAGCACTACAAGGGGCAGAGTTAAGATATAGCAAATTGGAAAAGCTAGCATATGCGCTCTTGACCTTGTCCCGAAGGTTGCGACAATACTTCCAAGGTCATCGGGTGATCATTAGAATAGATCAAGCGATCCGCCAGGTCTTGCAAAAACCCGACCTGGCGGGCCGGATGGTGACTTGGGCAGTCGAGCTATCTCAATATGACCTGCAATATGAACCCAGACATGCAATTAAGGCCCAGGTTATTACCGACTTTCTGGTGGAAGTAACGGGGGACCCTCATGAAACCTCGGGCATACGGTGGAGACTCCACATTGACGGAGCTTCCAACCAAACGTTTGGGGGAGCAGGGATAATCCTCGAGAGCCCGACAGGAGTGGTATACGAGCAGTCCGTCAAGTTCGAGTTTTCGGTCTCAAACAACCAGGCAAAATATGAGGTCCTTATTAGCGGCCTACTGTTGTCAAAAGAAGTCGGGGTGACCAGAGTGGAGGTGAACAACGATTCTCAAGTCGTCACCTCCCAAATCAATGGAACTTATCAAGCCAAGGACCCTCTGCTACAAAAATACCTGGAAAAGGTTAGGGGTCTAAGCAAGGATTTTGAGGAGGTCGTAGTGTAGCATGTCCCAAGGGAAAGAAACACACGAGCTAACCTCCTATCAAAACTGGCCAGTACAAAGCCAGGAACGAAAAAACCGTTCTTTGATCCAAGGATTGGTAAAAGAGCCGACAGTTGCCCTGTGTGTGACCCGAGCAGACGTCGTTCCCTCATGGATCGACTCAATTACCGACCTTTTAGAAAACGGTAAGCTCCCTGACGACCACAAGGCGGCGAAGGTGTTAAGAAGGGAGGCGGCCAAGTACGTAGTAATACAGGACCAGCTATTCAAGAGAGGACTGAACCAACCCCTGTTGAAATGCTTACGCCCCGACCAGACGGACTATGTGTTAAGGGAAGTCCATGAGGGATGTTGCGGCCACCATATCAGGGGAAAGGCTTTAGCCCGGAAGCTCATAAGGGCCGGATACTTTTGGCCCTCGATGATGTTGGATTCCCAAGAATTCGTCAAGAGATGTAAGAAGTGCCAAGAAAATGCTAACTTTCATAAGACCCCGGCAGCCGAGATAAGTTTGCTAATGGCCTCCCGACCTTTCAGCCAATGGGAGATTGACCTCTTGGGACCCTTCTCGGTAGGCCCTGGACAGGTTAAATACCTGATCGTGGCCATTGATTACTACATAAAATGGGTCAAAGTGGAGCGCTGGCCAGCATTTCATCAGCAAATTGCCGTAAGTTCATGTAGAGACAGTTAATTTCCAGATTTGGAATCCCAAAGCCCGTGATATCAGACAATGGAACGCAATTCGTGGATAAGAATTTTAGGGAGTTTCTTATAGGCCTAAGGATAAAACAGAGGTTCTCGTCAGTGGAGCACCAACAGACCAATGGCCAAGTTGAAGCCGCAAACAAAGTTATCCTCCAAGGTCTCAAGAAACGACTTGACCAGAAGAAGGGAACGTGGGCAGACGAACTCGCATTAGTCCTATGGTCCTCCACCATGGAAACTCCTTTCCGACTTACCTACGGGATTGATGCAGTGATCCCCGTAGAGGTCGGGGAGCCAAGTCCACGGCTACTTCTGGGTGGAGTTGAGGAAGCTGTAGAAAAGGACCTGGTCAACGAAACCAGGAAAATGACGCACTTGTCGAAGATAGCGTTGAAGCAAAGAATAGCCCTTTGTTACAATGCCAGAGTGCTAAGGAAGAGTTTTGAGCCAAATGACCTGGTCCTACGACACAACGACGTAGGCCTTCAACCCCCGGGGAAAGGAAGCTGGCGGCTAATTGGAAAGGCCCATAAAGAGTGAAGGAAGTGGTCGGCAACAGAGCTTACAAGCTAGAACATCTACACGGGAAAAAGGTACCCCGAACATGGAACGTGGCAAATTTAACAAGGTTCTACCCTTAGAATCCAGAACGACCACCCGTTTCATTGACTTAGTAATACCCATTTTACTTTGTGTCGAATTACTTTGTTAATTTTTGTCATTGCTTTACATGTTTCTATTTCATTTTATTTTATTTTTATCTCTATTTTTATCTTTATTTGGCTTGTCTGGATTATGGCCTCACGGGACTGATCACCCTGGGAGCCAACGGCACCGTGAACACTACACTAAGCGGCTACAAAAGTAAGCCATAATTCAAACTTTTTAATATGAAAGCCACGAACCGGATTCGCTAATTACCAATGTCAAAAGGAAATGGCAAACAGTTCAGTAATTACCAATGACAAAACAAAACGGTAGACAGTTCGTCAATTACCAATGTCGAACAAAATGGTAAGCAAGTTTACACATACTAATAAAGAGTTCAAAACAAAACATTACAAAGTAAATGTGCATCACTTCTTCAGGATGTCAACAATCTGACCATCCCGAATAGTTTTGAAAGCTCCAATTGCAGAGGTGTCGAAATCGGGAGAAAGCAACTTGACCTGGGCCTTGATCGCTTCCTCGGTCCCGGAGATCACCTCGCGTGCATTCCTCACCGTCTCCTTATTCTTCTTATTATAGCCGGCAACCTCCCCCTTCAGCCCAACGACCTCATCCTTGGCATCCTTCGCCGACTTCACGGCCTCCAAGGCAGTAATTTTTGTCTAGGCCGCAATGGTTTCACCACGGGCAGAGCTGAGCTGACTCTCCAAGGTCATCTCCCGTTCGGTATGGCGGGCCATTGCTTCATCAGAAGTTTTTAACTTCCCCTCCGAGTCGGCTAATTTTTCTTTCAAGATCCCGACCTCGGACCTCAAGCTCTCGACCTCTCGCAAGGACTGACGGTACTTCCCATCTAGCGCCCTAGCTTAGATCAAGATGGGTTCCGCCTTCCTTGCGATAGTCGCTGCTCTCAACATACACCGGTAGATCCACCTCGACTGGGCGCCAAGATCCCCATCGTGGAAGAACTCATCAGTGCCCGGCATAAGCTGTGAGTCGATAAAACCCCCAGCATAAAAGTTTTTCTCCATAATAGTGAGGGACCCTTCAAGGATGGATGTCGGCTTCCGCTTGCGAGGGTTCTCGACTATCGCCACGTCGGGACCTCCCCGGTCGGCTCTACCTTGATTGGGGGAAGGAAGGGGGGTTGTTCGCAAATGGTTCTAGGTTTATTTTTCTTTTTTTTACAAATAAACAAAATGACGTCGTTTTCTATGAACCAGCCGGTTACCGGTCCTACCCAACCGACCGATTATTGGCCGGTCCAACGATTTTCAAGCGATTCTTTTCCCATCGGTTATAAGCACTGGACCGGATCGTTATTACTGTCGGTTTCCAGTTGAACCGGTTTAACCGACTGGTCCGGTCCGATTTTCAGAACCTTCATAAACACGTTAGAAGAGCAAAACATGTTAGGAAAGCAAAATACATTAAAAGAGTAAAGCACGTACTCTACGTACTCTTAAGATAATACGTGTTTATTTATTTAGTTCTAATTTATAGCTTTACCTGAGCCAGATTATAGCCAACGCAACAGATATAATTGTTGACAAATGCTAGATTAAAGTTTTGTAGGAATTTAGCCTAAGTCATCAGGCAATTGGAATATTTTTGTTTTTCCATTTATGTTATTCATTGACTTAGTGGTGTCATCTACTTTTTTTTTAATGTTTCTTCGGAATTACCTGACATATCCATCAAATCATCGACCAAATTTTTTAATTTAAATGGGGGATGCATTGAAATGAAAACATTGTTGTTTTGTGTGTGTTTTGACTGGCTAAAAAATAATTTTTTAAAAAAAATAAAAGAGAGGTGTTATTAACAATCTATTTATAATATAATAGTTAAGTAGTTCAATTCCCAAAGCTTACATAGTGTTCCCACCAAAAATACCCGATTCTACAGTTTTGGAGGTAAAGACACGTACTCCATAATGAATAGTGTTCTCTCTATTAGGATAAAAATGCAATCCATAAATCCTAATGGCTTATGTATAAAGATCCTCCAAAAAATTGTCCACCACCAGTGTTCCCACCAAAAACACCCAATTATGCAGTTTCGCAGGTAAAGACACATACTCCACAATGAATAGTGTTCCCTCCATTAGGATGAAGATGCAATCCGTAAATCCTACGCGTTGGCTTACATATAAAGATCCTCCAAAAAATTGTCCACCACCAGTGTTATCAACCCCAAAAAAAATAATTGCCGTCTTTTTATCAGGGCTGGTCGCGAAGGTAACGTTCCAGTAGACGAGGTAGCTACAGTGTTCCCTCCAAAAGAAGTGCAGAGATGACGGCTTCGTTGGTCAGAGGTCCTGGCAAAATTGAATTCCAGATGCAAGTAGCATATCTTCCCGCCCATGTGAAAGAACCTGCGGTTACTAAAGGAATGGATTTGAGACATTCCATTTTGGCGCTCACTATAACTCTTTAAGAATCCTAGGTTTTCCCACTCATTCCATTCATTGACAGAGGAACAATTCTATATAAATATTAGAATGGTACAGGTTACATGACAAATATAAATCTATTGTTAATTATACTTGGTAGAACTTTTGGTTGAAGCAGTTTTAGGGTGCAAAGAATGACTGCAAAAACAGACTTGATCAGAGACATCAATTCAACCAAGCTGGCTTGGTCGTTGGTCGTGGGTGTTGCCCGATTGTATGAGTTTTCCAGCCAGTGGAACCAGAATGAAGTGTTTAGCTTGGAGATGGTCTTGCAAGATGAGCAGGTATTGGATGGGATTTCGTTATCCATTGCATCCTCTTCTTTAATGTCTTTGTAACAAGTTTTATTTTCTTGGGTTTCAAATTATTTTGCAGGGTGATAGAATTCATGCAACGATATGTAAGCCTGGCTTGGACTTATTCAGGGAAAGGATAAAAGAGCATGCCGTGTATAGTATGTGGAATTTTATTGTGAAAATTAACAATGAGAAGGTAAGGACAACTGCTCATAAGTACAAGCTTAGCTTCTATACAAAGACAGAGGTGGAAGTCCTTCCAATCGAGACTTTCGCTTTTAACCCATTCAAATTCTGCCCCTTTGCTGAACTTGAGTCAAATGCTCCAATGGATGGCAATTTTTTGTTTGGTACATTACATCAACATACATTTTATTTTCTTGAGATATGATCTTGGATTTTATTACAGGTTTAGATTTAAATGGCCTTACTGTGACATGCAGATTACATAGGAGAGGTTGTTGGAAAAGAAGAAGCTATGGGGATAATTACACGCACGGGTAAAGAAAGCAAGCGTATTGCACTACTGTTGGAAGATCTAGAGTAATATTTACTTTTTTTCTCTCTCCTTTCAGTTGTACGTTTTGTTTGTGTTTTGCAGTCATTTAATTCAGGCATATGCTGGATATTTAGTGTCCAAAAATACTATTAGAGTTGTATTATGTTTTTCATTCTAGGAAGCACAAGATTAAATGTACATTGTTCGGAGAATTGGTGGCCCAAGTGCTTCCACACCTCGAGCGAGATGATGGGGAGCCTTTCATAATGGTTGTTCAGCTTTTTAAGTCGAATGTATACTTAAATTCTGTGAATGTTCAAAGCACTTACTATGTCTCCAAATGTTACTTCAATCCAAACCTTCCCGAAGTTATTGACTTCAAGAAAAGGTGTGTCTCTGGAGTGCCCAAATTATTGCTCTGTTATGAGTACATAAAAATATAACTTAAAAATTATATTAACTTATATGAGTCTTTTTGGACTTTCTACAGATTGGCAGAGGAGGTTGTGCCGTGTTCACAACGGATAACTCCTCTTCAATCGCAGCCTTAATACTCTGTGGCAGATGAAATCAATGCAGGCATTGTCCCAATACGCACCATAGAGGAGGTTCTTAATATGACACAGGTGAGATTTTGTAATTGATCACTTAAGCCAATAAAGTTCTGTTATTGATTTCAAAATATTTTTTTAGGAAACCTCTTGCTGGATTGTGGGAAATATTGTGTCTTTAGAGGTCGATAAATATGACTGGTCCTATACGTCATGTAAGACATGTCCAAAGAAAATTCTAGAGAGCAAAGATAGGTACTGGTGTGATCATTGTAGGCGTGTAGGCTTCAAGGCTATGCTAAGGTTAGTTGTTTTGTGTCCAGTCTTTGTTTATTTTTTTAAGGATCTGCTTGATATCCTCAGTTATGAAATTTAGTGTAGTTGCATATGGCCATGTCTTTATTGTTATTAGTCATGTGCTAATGATATGTTATTCCAGGTATAGACTTCAAGTAATCGTCACTGATGAAAGCGGTTGTATGAAGCTCCTTCTATGAAACAAAGAAGCAGAGCAAATGGTAGGGAAGGCTGCTGAGAAAATTAAGGAGTTATCTGTAAGTCTAACTCATGGGAGTTTAAAATACTTTCCTTCTGTATTGTATGTTTTCTAGACTGATAAAAAAATTATTATGTGCATGTAAAGAAGTGAGAAAAAGGTGAGTCGTATCCTAAGTCCTTAGATACTATTATTGACAAAAGGTTCTTATTCAAACTCAATATCACCTATAAGAATATTAATGTCGTTGAAGGGGTATATAGCATTTTAAAGATTTCAGATGATGAGTACCTCATGTCCATTTTTGGTCCTGCCAATTCTTCTTTCAATGCTTCTGTAAGTATAACATGTTGCGATTGGAACTAGAACTGAGTTGTGTTGAACAATTTATTGTTAAAACTAACATTTTTCTTTCAAATAATCTTGGTTCCTGCTGTGCTCTCAACATGTACTTAATACCTCTACAACTGAAACAGGAGATAATAGCAATGGACATGAGACAGTTTCTCTGTCCAAGGTAAGAAATTACTATGTTTTTTATTGTAATCCACCTTATATAGAGATTATTGGGCCTGATCAAGAGGTCACTCATGTTTTACTTGCTAATTCTCGAGTTTTTGTCAACAATAGGATTCAGCAGTTGAGAGCAACTATGATAGCTCCTATGAGACTCCAGCCAAGAGGTCCTCTCCTGATATAGGTGATGGCTCGACAACAGAAGCAGGTGTGTCGGTAGATGTGCAAGCATCAACTAACAAAACTTTTAAGAGAAATTGTGGAAAGAAAAAGGTGGATTGAAAACTTTTATGTTAGTTATAGTGTTGGTGTGTTTAAAAAGTTGTGATGAGACAAATATTTTCTTAGCATTCTAGCTTAGTATATGTAGTAACTGCAATTTGGTAGTGATTTATGTATTCACTATGGTTAATTAGTTTGCTTTTTTAACTGGCAGATGCTATGGTTGTCAAAACCTTTAAACCTTACAAGTAATATTTTCTATTTTACTATGTGCCATAAAATTCCTTGCACTTATTACTCATTAACATGAATGCAATGTTACTTGATTCATAGGATGCCTAACTCATCCATCATAACTAAATCAATTCTATAAGAAACTTTTTGCCATACACTACACCGTTTTATGTTTCAAAATTAAATTAAAATAATTATTTAATGTTATCTTAAAATTTAATTTTAGATGTTTAATTAATTTTTTATATTCTTTTTTTAGTACTCTCAGTACTCTTATTTTAATAGAATTAATAAAATCATAATAGAAAACAAAAAATATATTCCATATAAAAAATAAATAAAAATAACAGTAATAAATGTATTATAAATAAAAAATAATTGAAGTTTTATAAAAAAAAATAATATGCATAAAAGAGTATTCAAGGAAAAATATTTATAAAAAAACAACATACACCAAAATAATTAATGAAACAATTATTACTTAATACATTATACTTTCATCATATATATTATATAATAATCTCCTTTGAACACTACATATAAGTAATGCTATATAATCCATTAGACCACTTTTCTGCATAACCAACAGCTTTATACATTCCTTTAATTTTTTAGGTGACTCATTTATGGCATTCTAATTACAGAAATAATTATCTATGTATCCTACACTTAGATTTTTAAATTTTCACCTCATAATGTGTTGTCATGTCTAAAAAGTCCCTTCACCCATTTATTATAGAAATCTGACGTTGTTAAAATAATGGAGGCTTACCTGTTTATGTTAGAGGAGCCAAATGGCAAG
The DNA here is from genome assembly GCF_000817695.3 of Arachis duranensis. NCBI lineage: Eukaryota > Viridiplantae > Streptophyta > Magnoliopsida > Fabales > Fabaceae > Arachis > Arachis duranensis. The sequence continues at coordinate 10,239,225 of NC_029773.3, read as the reverse complement.
GAAAATTCTAAATGAAAAACACACTTCCCTCTTTATAAGGTAGAACTCGTTGGAAAGTAAATAAACTAAACAAATGATAGAATAGAGAATACACACACTTAAGCCTGATTTTTTAGTCATGTCACCATTAATGGTGAATCTTCACCCAGATTATCCTTGATTATATTTGTAGTTACAATTAAAACTTCTCTTTATTGTCTTAAGATATGCTTTGGAACTGCTGAAATTTCATCTTCTTGCTTTTGCAGATAATAAAAGTCTACTTTCTCTCTATGCATTTTGCCATCATGACTTCGAGATCAGTGTGACCATAATATACAAGATGTCAAAAGTGTATGAAAAGTGCATTGATTGCTAAAAATGGAACATGCCAAAATACTATTTACTGAATGAGCATTAGAAGATGTTCAACGGGTTTCCTTGCCTCACTCAAATTGGCTTCACAAACTCTGACTCCACTGATAGTAGTATAGATGAAAATTGTTCTCACTATTTGTTGTGAGATATAGTTTATTTTCCAACTTCCAATATTACCTAAAAAAGACTCATCAATATATGTATACTTAAATTTAAAGGAAATTGAATTCGGTAAATACATCTAAAAAAATCCAATCATGTCATTAAAGTTAAACTCCTCTATAAATAAAAACCAGTCCTCACACCAGAGGAACAATCTCATATTCAGCTAAAATTACTATCCCAAGCAAGTTTGTTTAGAAATCGTCACCTAGAGGTTGGACACCCAGAAAAAGTCATCAAGTCATTGGAAGGATAATCTTTGTTCCACCATTATCTAGTGAGCTCTATTATTTAAGGTTGTTGTTAAATATTGTAAAGGAACCAACAAGCTATGCAGACATTCGAACTTACAATGATGTTATTTACTCATCATTTCGAGATGCATGCTATGCACGCGACTTGCTTGATGACGACAAAGAATACATTGATGCTATTGAGGAAGCAAGTCATTGAGGCTCGGGTCATTATTTGCGAAAGTTGTTTGCGACTCTATTGTGGTCTAACTCAATGGTGCGCTCGGAAGCTGTTTGAAAAAAAATAGCCATGCTATTGAGTGATGGAATTTTGCATGATCATAGAGCCATGTTTGTATGGTAAGCAAACGATTGCAATAAATATATTTTTAATTACATTTAAAATATTTAAAATGTTGCTTATATATTTGTGTTATCTTTCTTTTATCCAGAATAAATTTTTGTGTAAAATAGTAAATGATATTTTTACCTTCTCAACATTTCAGATCTAGCTTTGAGTGATGAAGAATTAAGGAATCTAACGTTGATTGAGATCGAGCAAATCTTGAACAGTAATGGAAAAAGCTTACGAGATTATCCTGCCATGCCATTTCCATAAGGAGATACTGACCATCTCAAAACCCAAAATAAAATTATCTTTGATGAGTTAAATTATGATTGTGTTACATTAGAAAAGCAACACACTGAGTGCCTCTCCAAATTAACTGCAGAGCAAAAAAAGGTTTATGATAAGATCATCAACGCTGCAGAAAGTCAACATGGACGTGTATTCTTTTTGTATGGCCATGGAGGTACAGAAAAGACTTTCCTTTAAAAAATTTTAGCTTCGGCACTAAGATCAAAGGGACAAATATTCTTAACTGTTGCATCTAGCGCATTGTCTCTCTATTGCTACCTGGAGGTCGGACTACACATTCTAGGTTTACCATACCATTAACTCCGGATGAGTTCTCAACTTGCAACAACAAACAAGAAAGTCCGTTAGCAAAATTGATTGTAACAGCTAAGCTCATAATTTGGGACGAAGCTCCTATGATGAGCAAATTTTGCTTCGAGGCACTTGATAAGACAATGAGAGATTTGATGAGGTTCAAAGATGATCAAAATCGAAAATCGTCTTTTGAAAAAAAAATAATTATTTTCGGTGGAAATTTTAGACAAATCTTACCAGTGATCCCAAAAGAAACAAGACAAGACATTGTAAATGCGTCTTTAAACTCATCATATCTATAGCAGCATTGTGAAATATTAATGCTCACTGTAAACATGCGACTACAATGTATGACTACAGATATTCCGACAGAAGATTTAAAGTAATTTGCTGAATGGATTCTTTAGGTCGGCAATGGAACATCTGAAGGAACATGTGATGGAAGCAACATGATTAACATACCTCCTGAATTGCTTATCACTAATTATAATGATCCTATACAGGCAATGATTGAAGTAATCTATTCCGATTACATTATTGACATGGCTAACGAAAGCCACTTGAAAGATCGAGCTATTTTAGCTCCTACAATTCATGTTGTAGATGAGGTAAATGATTACATGACTGCAATGAATAACAATTAATGCATGACCTATGTTAGTTCCAATAAGTCTTTATCCGAAGGAGGTAGCAATGAAATTGAAGACATCCACACACCAGAATTTTTAGCAACACTTAGGTGCTTAGGGCTTCCAAATCATGAATTGAAGCTAAAGGTCGGTTGTCCTGTTATGCTTATCAGAAACATTGATCACTCATCAGGACTTTGCAATGGTACCAGGTTGATAATTACAAAACTTGGGAATAAAGTTATCGAGGCAAAGTTGTTGAATTCTAACCACTATCTCGATAAGGTCTTCATTCGTAGAATGACACTCACACCATCAGATGTAAGGTTAGATTCTAAAGGAGACAATTTCCTGTTATGCTATCTTATGCAATGACAATAAACAAAAGTCAAGGATAATCGTTGGACCACGTCGGCTTGCTACTGAAAAAATCAGTGTTTACACATGGCCAACTTTATGTTGCCATCTCAAGAATCACAAATAAAAAAGGTTTGAAAATTTTAATTGCTCATGATGAAAACACTAACAACACAGAGAATGTTGTTTATCCTGAAGTCTTCAGAAATATATGACAATAGGTTCAACTTGAGGTATTTTTTTCTTTATCATCTCATTTCTATATACATCCATGGTCTCTTATACAAACTTATTGCTCCAACTTTGATTTATTGTCGGCCATGATAATACGTTTGACCAACATTTTTTTCTTTTTGGAATTTATATAAAAACCTGTATTTTTCTTATGTTATTCTCAATCTTGCAAATCCGGCAACAACACCGACATCTTGAATATTAAATACTACCAATCTTACCACATGGCATATCCTATCATCACAGAAGATTAAGACTTATATGGCTTATTTTAGATATATTATTTTAACTATTTTTTGTATCTCTATTGCATTAAGTCTTTATCTTTTTCGTAATTTTTACATTATTAAAACTCCATTTCATTTCTTGTTATCTATTTCTTTCATTAGACTCATTTTAAATGTTTATATTTAATACAAATCAAATCTTAATCAATTAAAATGATAAAAATATATACGAATTATTTTTACTTAATATTCAATTCATCACATCCTTGGTTACGGACAAAAACATCGCATAAACTTAGTTAGTTTTTCTTTTTCTTTTATAGAAACTCTTTTCATTTTTTCCAAAATTTTAATAATTTTTTTTTACAACATACAGAATCTCTTTTATTTTTTATACCAAATAAATTACAAAATATAAAGAGACATTCATATCATTATAGTTTGCATCTGTATTGTTCGCGCACCGCACAGGTATCTTTCTAGTTTAACATAAATATCATATGATAACACCATCTGCTTCATCTGACACGTTCAGCACTTTCACAGCCATACGTGTCCGGTCCTGGTTGCCTCAATCTATCTCTATACCAACTTCATCCTTACCATATAATAATTTACCTTAAAATTTTAAATATATACTTATTTTCCTTCCATTTTGTGTAGCTGAAAATTTGGCATTTGTCTGAGCATGACCTTGTGTCAAGGCTAAAGTTTCGTGCTCCTCTCTCATCCACCATCTTTCTCACGCCAAAAAGGTTTTTCCCCTCCTTTCTTAATTTAATTTAATTTAATTTAATTATTATTTTTCTGCTTCAAGTCTTCAACTACACTTCACATTTTCCATTTGATTTCAATTTCAGTCTTTGCAATTTGAGGTTCCTTCTTCAACAATGGCTTCATCAATGTTCAGTGGAACCGAAAGCCTCACACTTTTCAGTAGCAAAACCCCGAACGGTTTGTGTTTCAATGCTTCCAATTTTCACTCTAAAAGAATAGGTTTCAATTCTAGCACTACTAATTTCAATTTCAGTAATAAAGCTAGGGTTCGTCATAATAGTAATAGGATTGTTAGAACCATAGTACCAAAATGTAGTTTATCAGCTTCTAGGCCAACATCACAACCTAGGTTCATTCAGCACAAAAAAGAAGCATTTTGGTTCTATAGGTTCCTTTCAATTGTGTATGACCATGTCATAAACCCTGGCCATTGGACTGAGGACATGAGAGATGAGGCACTTGAGCCTGCTGACCTAAGTGACAGGAACATGATTGTTGTTGATGTCGGTGGCGGCACCGGTTTCACCACATTGGGGATTGTTAAGCATGTGGATGCCAAGAATGTCACCATTCTTGACCAGTCCCCGCACCAGCTCGCCAAGGCCAAGCAGAAGGAGCCCTTGAAGGATTGCAAGATTATCGAAGGGGATGCCGAGGACCTCCCCTTTCGAACCGATTATGCTGACAGATATGTGTCTGCTGGAAGGTACTGCACTGCATGTTGTAAGCTTGTAAAGTGTTTGGATTAGCTCAGTTTCCCATCAAAACCACTTTCCACTTATATTTAAGGGGAGGCCGTTTGTTTCATTTTGAAAACTGATCTTTTTTAGTTAACACTGAAAAGCTTCTATTGTGACGTTTCATCTGCAATTCATATAATTGAATATGATGAACTTCTATAAAGACCTATAATGTATGCCCTTCTTGATGATAAGTATGGATTAGTATGCTATAGTTGAATTGTTGTTATAATGTTATCAAGTGATCAATTTATTCTCTTGAAATATTTGAGGTTATTTTATGTTATGATACGAAGTAGCTTGTCTTAAAGAGGCAATGCTGATGATGTGCTGTTGTTTCTTGATCTTAGCATTGAGTACTGGCCGGATCCACAGCGCGGCATCAGGGAAGCATACAGGGTATTGAAACTTGGGGGCAAAGCATGTGTAATTGGTCCCGTCTACCCAACATTCTGGTTGTCACGATTCTTTGCTGATGTTTGGATGCTTTTCCCCAAGGAGGAAGAGTACATTGAGTGGTTTCAAAAGGCTGGATTCAAGGATGTCCAACTAAAACGGATTGGCCCAAAGTGGTATCGTGGTGTTCGGCGCCATGGCTTGATTATGGGTTGTTCAGTTACCGGTGTTAAGCCTGCATCTGGTGATTCTCCTTTGCAGGTATTTGTCATCTTGGCTTCTCAATCAATATCTTTGTCGATGTTTTCCGTTGTTTTCTTTGGGGATTTTGTTGTTTCTTTAAACTGAGTTGTGGTTTGTATGAGTATCTATCTTGTTGACAGCTTCATGAATATCCGTTTGTGTAATTAACATGGTGTTCTGATTGATGTGATCTGCTGTTATCCCCTCCATTTCTGGTTAACTTAATGAATTATCCAAGCATATAAAAGGAGAGACGAATGAGGAAAAAAGTAGAATTGGGATTTGAGAGCCACTTGGTTGCTCAACAATGACAAAACCAAGACTTATCTCACTAGATGGAGTTGGCTATTTGAATCAACACCATGTGTTGATATACCTTCTCCGAAGGTTCATTCCGCCTAAAACAAATTCAATGATCTTTTGTATAAACTCCCCTAATTCTCTCTCTCTCTCTAACCTGAATGCTCAAGGAGGTTTATTTTCTCTTCTCTCTTCTTTGTGATGTACTGCTGTTTTCTGAGCTTACAGTATATTATTGAGCTTCCAGGGTGACTTTGGTATTTACCCCCATACCAAACCCAATTGTTGTATGTTCTTTGAATAAACTAGATTTTCCAACCAAGCACATAAATTTTCAACTTTGTTTGCCACTGCTAGTGAAAACATTATTTAATGCTTGCTCATCTGTAATATGATCCATCGATGGAACATCTTTAAGGGTAAAATGAATATGGTCATTGCTGTTGATAAAATGGTTGTGCATTTATATAATTTCTTAGCTTAGGTTGATAATAGGAAGTACTAATAACACAAGATACTAATGTGCACTTTGGTTTTCTATATTGTTGTGCAGCTTGGTCCAAAGGAAGAAGATGTGGAGAAGCCTGTTAATACCTTTGTGTTCTTATATCGTTTCCTTTTGGGTGCATTGGCAGCTACATGGTTTGTGTTGGTTCCTATTTACATGTGGCTCAAGGATCAAATTGTTCCCAAGGGTCAGCCAATCTAAGAGCCGTTTGTGGTTAGTTTCTATAAATAAAAAGTGGTAGTTTGAGATATTATCAATTTATCTGTTTTGTTTACATTTTTCATCAAATGAAAGATTAATACAGTTTGCCCAACGTCAACAATTAGTCATGTTAATTAATTGATTAACTAGTTGAGCTTAATTTCCATGATATGATAATGGGAGTACATAATGCAAAGCTTTCATTATACGGTTATGAAGGTTAAGGTTTAATCTCAGTTAAAATTAAGAAACTTCATTAAAAAAAAAAAAGAGACTATGAACAAATAAAAATAAGAAATTTAGTATTAAGGTTATCTAAAATATCTTATATTTTGAATAAATCAGGGTTGTTATATTGTACTTTTTCTTTAAGGACATGGATACTTTTATAATATAAAAAAGTGTGGGGTGTTGTTTTGTTAATACTAGTTTTGTGAAAAAGTTTATTTAAACGTTTCATAGATATAAGTTATTTTTTGACGAGTGTTCTAATAGTATTTGACAAAAATAAATTATTGACAAAAAATTAAGATCTTTCAATTTATTTCTTAATTATATTTGGATTTGTAAAAAAGATTTTGAAGATTCGTAAAAAAAAAAAATTAATTGGAACGAAGAACATAACAAAGAAACATTGTGATAGAATTTCTGTTAACAAAATATTTTTAGATTAATATACTTTTTATATGTTAATTAAAGGGTTAATGTTCAAATTCATGAAAGATTATTTAGTTTTAAAATATTTAATTACTCTATTAGTTCTTTTAGTTTAACTAAATTTTTAATTAGATTTTTATACTTTTTTTTTTTAAATTGAGTCCTTGTTTTTAATTTTATAATTAGGTTTTTTTCATATAAAAAATGTTAAAAATTAATATAATATTTTTTTCAAAATACATGTAGTCAAACATTTAGTTAGATTTTTAATTATGAATACTTTTAATTTGTAAAAAAATATTCAGTTAATTTTAATATTTTTATACTATAAATGACTTAATTATAAAATTAAAATAGATGATGACGTATTACATTAAATAACACGTTACGAGTAATACTATATATCCAAGTTTTTTTATGAACGAAATTCAACTAAGTTAAATGATAAGACTTGGAATAGTAATGCTATCTATAATTAATTTTTATTAATGTTAGACTAACTTGGTTAATAAAAACACTTGAATGTACAACATTATTTGTCAAATTAATCCCTAAAAATATATATATGAGCCATTTTCGTTCTTAAAATTTTAAAAATTAAACAAATTAGTCACTAATATTTTTTTCTTCATAATCTTAAATTTTTAATATTTTTTAATTCTATAAACTTTAGTCTCATTTATTACACCTTATCAAACAAAATTATCTTCACATAAAATAATACAAAATTATTTTCTCATTATATTCTTAGATTTGACATTTTCAAATTTTAGCTTTTTATAGTGAACATTTTTTTATTTAAATGACTGTATCAAATAATTATTAAAATTTTAGTCTTTTGAAATTTTCTCTTTGAACTATAAAACAACAATGTGCACTTTAATATATTATGGAGTTTGCTCATTTCTTTAAATTTAAACCAATAATATTTTAAAAAAAAAAGTCTAAAAAATTAAAATTTTAAAATAATTACTAAGCAAACAAATTATTCATTATTACTCGCAAATAAATATAATAACGCAATAAAAATATTCATCAGAGTTATACTTTTAAAAAAAAGTGTTATACAAAAAAAAAATCATTCATAAAACCTTTTCTTTGGGACTTTGAATGCCAATGTATAGACTACAAATAAAGAATGTAGGCCTATAAATCATGCTTGCTTGCCTTAATTATAAGAGACCCATTTGCTGTTATAAAATATTTTGGGTCACAATACAAACACACATAAATACTGTATGGCTGCAATACTAACCACAGGTTAGGAATCTTATCAATGGGTCCTTAAAGAACCACAAAATGCTTTTCCCACCATAGACAAATCCTTGTATTAACCTCTCTTTAGTGTCAACAATTTACAAAACATAAGTTATCAAATGTTATGTAACTTTAATCTTACATATAATTAGTGTAATATTTATTATACCTTCTTTTATTATTATTTTTGTTACAAGAATGTCACCTATAATAGTGTAATTTAATTTAAATTTATTAAAAAATATTAATATGGTCCAGCATGAAATTGGTATTTTTTGAGGTGAGCATGGAATTAGCAGTTGAAGTGGGAAAGGAAGACATTTGAATCAAATTTGCATTACAATGTGTGGAAGAAAGTTTGGTCAATCAAGTTGGGCCATAACGAACCCAATTCATTATGGCACATTGCCATCTAACACTGAAAGTTCAGTGCACTCTTGTCACTTGCTATATGGACCAGGCCTGCCTAAAATGTTTGCTTTCTGGGAACCCTACCAACATTCACATCGGATAATCAAGTTAGGTTGGTCTAGTAATTAGTTTATTAAGCAAGTGGTGTCGGGAATTTGAATTTCACTTTGTGCGTACAATAATTTATTGGCTAGTGACAAATCTTTAATGGAACTCAATACCGTAACAAATTAGTCATTGACTTGTCAGACTGGAAAATACCGTGATAACAAAAAATAAAAAAAAAAAACATTCACACGGGGTAATCATTGGCTCCGGATAGAAGCTCTATGAATGTTTCAAATGTTAATGCGTTTTAGAATGTGAACGCTTTGCAGCATAGCCTAGTGTAATAGATACATTTGGATTCCGAGACTTGGCTGAGATTAGAGATCGTCTAATTCATCTTTCTGATAAAAAAAAATGCTAATACATTTTAAAAATAAAGTAGAAAGTGTGTTATTTTTAAGAAAATAATACGTTATTAGGGATAATAAATAAATTAATAGGCTTTCGATTTTACCTAACAAAAATAATTAGCCTGATTAATGTTATTCTTTTAAGTTTGAACCATTAGTATAAAATATAATAAATAACAAATTAACATTTATTTAATTAATAAATAATAGGATAAACCATATTTTGCATCTAGTAAAAAAAATGCAATTAACGTCAACAAGAATTAATCATGAGGTGCATAGCCGGGGAATTTAAAATTTTAGTGGTGTTTTTGAAGAGAGATATGGTCACATTTGTCGGTAAATGTATTCCTTGGGAAAAAAAAAAAGAAGACAAAAATTACTTAAAAAGAACTAATTCACAATTCTTGTTTATTTACTATATTCTTCTATCATCATAAGATAATTAATTTAATAATTAATTTTTAATATGTAAATAGTATTTTAATGTAGATAAATCGAAAGCAATTGCTCTAGTATTTTTTTTCCTGAAATTATAAAATAAATTATCATTTTCTTATATATTATTTTATAAAATAACTGGTTACTAAAAATATTTGTACGTATAACAGTATCGTATTATATAATAAATATATTTTACACATTTTTATTATATAAAATAATTACACATTTAATCAATTTAAACATACTTAAAGTTGGGACAAAAATAAGTTTTTGAAACATGGATTTACACGAGTATTTATCAGGTTTAATAATCCCATCAAAATGAAAATGATCCGATCAATAAATTAATTATTTAGAATTTATCTCAAACATAATATTTTATTATCAAATAAAAAAAAAAGAGTAATTTATTTTTTAATTTTGCTCGGGTATAATACCGGAACAAATATTGTAGCTACCCTCAGAGACCTGCAGAGAGAAAGAACACAAATTAATTACTCCAAACCGCACTAATGGAATTTTCAACAAGTTATGAACCAGGAAAAAAAAAAGCAAAATCTTCAACTTGAAAACTTTGTTTTTTTGGTCAACAACTTATAACGTACCTGAAATAACAAAAGTGTCAACCAACCATTTGGGGTTAAGGTTAGAATAGAATGCACGTGTTCAAATATGACAGTTATTGGTTAATTTTTACTAAATTTTTGAGTGTTCTGAAATGTCCTATAATTCAAAGTTTAATGTTTAATTCAACAAATACACGGATAGAAAAGTGTTAATAAATGGTATAAGAGCT
>NC_029773.3:10216057-10228874 GCF_000817695.3 Arachis duranensis | reverse complement strand
ATTATTCTAGATTATCTATTACCTACTCCATTTGTTTCCAATTACAATTAATGTGTGTTTGTTTTGGTAGGTCAATGAAAGTAACCTATGCCTAAATAAATGTTTAATTTAGTTTATGCATAAGAATTAGGAAAATCATTTTAAATATATTAGATAATTCAGTTAATTATACAAAAGAAATGCACTTTTTGTTTTTGATATTGGAACAGCAATGGTGTTTTTTTAAATTGTGGACTGATAAAGTATTATTCTCAAATATAAAACCATTTAATTAGTGAAGTAAAAATCAGACCGTTCGATTTGTGAGAGATATAAAAATCGGATCATCCAATCTGTGAGAGGTACAAAAATCGAATAGAGAAATTTCTGTTAAAAAATTAAAAAAATTTGAAGTACACAAATCGAACCTTTTGATTTATGCATTTCACACTTTTGAAAAACAAAAAAAATTACAATATTAAAATATATCACTACTTTTACTTCCATAAAAAAAAAGCCCACCAAAGTGTTGCATTTATTTATTAAAATTTGTATATTTGTTTTCTCTTTCTATTTGTCTTTTTGCTCTAGTATTTAACAAGATTACTAGTAGAAAAAATTATGTTGCTTAGCTTTTTCAAATAAAAAATGCTTAATCAACATAAAAATTAAGTCATAAAATTAATTGTCATATATTTTCATACATGTTATTTTACAAAGTAATGAATTGTTAGAATAATTAAATATTTTATAACTTAATAATCAGTCCCGTAATGATCGAATAAACATATGTTAATTTATAGCAATATAATCATTTTTCTTATAAATACCAAATATGTATTTTTATAATAGGTTAATTAATAGGTGATTAAATTTTTGTGTCCACTAAACATAATAAATTTTAAATAGGCACTTATTTAGAAAGAAAAAAGGTATTAAATTGTATCGGTAAACTTTGTTCAAAGAAGTAAAAGCAATAGAAAAGAAAATTAAAAGACCAACAAACGATTTAATGTTTGACATACATAGGAATAATGAAATCCAATATAATTGAAAGTTTTCAACGATTTAATAGAGGACTCAAGACTTGTGGATTCTGGAAGTTTTCTCCACTTTGATTTATGATTTCTCCATCATGAGCGTGTGTTGACAGTTTGACTAATCAATGAAGGAACAAAGAGAAAAATAAAAATAAAAAAATTTCCCCTTTCAGCTATAAAAGCACAAAGGACTGAAGGAGACAAAGAAAACACCATCATAAGACATAAGACAAACATTTTTTCTCTCTCACCCCAACAACCAATTCATACTATTACAGAATTTCCAAGCTACTATATATACTTCAGTTTTTAATTTGTACCTTCAACAACAAGAAATTAAATGGCAACTTCATTAACAGAAGATCAGATTGCTAAATTTCGGGAAGCTTTTTCTGTAATTGACAAGGACTCTGATGGTGAGTTCTTTTGTGCATTTTAGTTAGAGTTTAATTTTGATTCACTAACATTGTAAAACGTTTTACACAGTCGTGTAATCACCACCGTTTTTTTAAATGACTATTCATGTGGTCAATGTAAAAGGTAATTATTTTTGCTAATGTAACGTTATGTGATTGAATACACATGTAACGCTAACAGTACATCAAAATTAAATTCTATTTAATTGTAATGTCCCTTAATCATCACCTTCGGATTCGATTCTCCATGAAAAATGAGAATAGAATTTGCTTATTTTAACAAGATTGTCTACTTTGTATGCCTCTATATAATAGATTAGTCATTAAACTTTCGGCTTAATAGGGTAAACCAAAAAAAATTATGTTAAATGTTTACATTATTGTTTAATATGCACCAATTATATATGTTCTTATTAATTAATTATCATGTTGCCTTTAAATGTTATGGTTCAATTTTATGCTGACATTATTCTTATTAATTGATGTCTTATATAGGATTCATTACTTTGGAAGAGCTTATAGCAATTTTACAACAATTAGATGGAAATTCAACAAAAGAAGAAGTCCAAGAAATGATTAGTGAAGCTGATATTGATGCAAATGGGATAATAAATTTTGAAGAGTTCTTGACTTTTATGGGAAGGAAAATCAAGGTTAGAAAAATTATATACTTGGAGGAATTGCTTATTAACTAGGCCACCAAGTTTGAACTTTGATCATTTTCTTCTCCTTCTTTTAAAAAAAATTGAAGTATTTGCTTGAGACTAATAATGATGTTATTGCCAATTATTGTAACAGGAAAATCAGGCTGAGGAGTTAAAAGATGCATTTAAAGTGTTTGATAGAAATAATGATGGATACATATCAGCCACTGAGGTAAATAATAATGTGCCATGCATTCCTGATCAATTTGTAATGGAATTTCTTTTTAATGTGAAAGTCTTACACACTAAATATTGTTAGTGAAAATTTAATCTAATAGCATACTATGTCTTTTAAATATTTCTCTTTTGTAATAGCAAACAATAATCTAAGCTAGCATTTGTTTTTAAAGATGGAGAATGAGATCAGAAGACTGAAATTTAGTATTGTGTTTAGTGATTAAATCTAAAACTAAAATTTTAGTGCTGAGATACAAAATTTCAATCTTTTCAATATTTTCAGAAAGTAAAGATACAGGAAATTAAAATTTTTTAGGATAGATATTAAAACTTTAATAATATTTCTTCTCAAAAATACTCTCATCTAACTTTTCAAATTTTAAATCTACTCCTCAATCTCTATATTTATCGTAAACTAAATATAATATTGAGATATAACTCAATTCAATACCTTTTACGTCAAATATAGTACAGAAACTTAATTTTGTCTCTACCTCTCAGTCTCGATCTCTTTTTCAAACACAAGCTAAAGAATATTTTTTTTTCATTCTAACTTATGAATTAACCATGACTAGAAAGAGCTAATTTTATTTATTTATTTTATGTATTTTTAGCTGAGACATGTGATGATGAAAATGGGAGAGAGGTTAACAGATGAAGAAGCTGAAGAAATGATAAGAGAGGCAGATTTGGATGGTGATGGTCAAGTCAGCTATGAAGAATTTGCAAGAATGATGTTGCTCAATTGATCTCACATTAACTTAAATAATGAGGCCATTAACATGCATTATTAATTTAATTTATTTTGTATTTAGTCTAATCATTTTCATTTTCATTTTCATTTGTATAATAATTTTTATGACTTATTCAAGCCTGAACATAACTTATGTTTTTGTTACACTACATAAGGAAAATACTATACACGTGAGTTGGAGACTTTCACCTAAGTCAAAGATAATGTAAAGTCAACCTAGTTTGGTCTTTGGTGATGTAACTTAGCTTGGTGAGATTAAGGTCAAAGACTTTGATTTATTTGTCTTTGAATATGTAAAACTAACCTTCATAAATACTTAACCTTATTTATAGTCTTCATCTAACAAAGTTGCTTCCTTTTATTTCAATTCACCTCTTCCACTTATAAAGGAATCCAAAATACTTATTAGGTAAACCCAAATTTTATAGGTAATTATGTGAAATTATATGTATAAAAGGGTAAAATATATTTTTTATTTTTAAAATTTGTTAAAAATTTTAAAAATATTCGTAAGTTTTATTTTATTTTAATTTTGTCTAAAAAGTATTCAATTTGTATCAAATATACTTCTGACGATTAATTTTTTAAAAAATTTAGGACCAATTCATCAATAATTTTACAAGAACACCTATCAACACACATAAACCAGATATAGTTGTCATGTATTATTATTGGATTAGTCCTAAATTTTCTGAAAATTTAGTTGACAGAAGTATATTTAATGCAAATTGAAAACTTTTGGAACAAAATAAAACTTAAGAATATTTTTGAAATTTTTCATAAGAGTAATTCTCCACATCCAAGCAATTTTATATCCAAGTGATTTGAGTAACGTGCTTCTTTTTCCACCCTCCTCCTCCTCCTCCTCCTCCTTTCAAATTCACGCTCTTCTTCTTCTCTTCTTTTTTATTTTTCAATTTGGTTACCGTCATCACCAACACCTCTTCCTCTTCCTCCTCCTCCTATTGGAATTTCGTCTCCTCCTTCCTTTTCATCTTTCTCCTCTATCATCATCATCATAATCATCATCGTTATCGTCATTGTCTTCTTCTAATACATATCGCCATTATTGTTATCACCGAATTCTATTTTATATAATGGACAATTTTCGATTCATTTGTTATTATACAATGATTTCGTTTTGAGCTAGTTTTTGGTTCATTCGAGACGCAAGTATTTCTAAATTCGAATTTATATAATGGACAACTTTCGGTTTATTTGGTATTATACAATGATTTTGTTTTGATAATATTTTCGATTCATTTGAGAAGCATGTATTTCTAAATTCGAATTTATATAATGGACTATTTTTGGTTCATTTAGTATTATACAATGATTTTATTTTGATAATATTTTTGTTCATTTGATCAAAACAGAGAATCAGAATTAATAAAGATGTTAGTAAAATATTGGTGTTGTTGATGATGATAATAATGACAATGGAGAAGGAAGAAAAAAATGAAGGAAGAGATAAAAAAATTCAAATAAAAAAGAAACAGGAGGAGGAGGAGAAGGAGGAGATGGATGTGGTGGTATGGTGGTGATGACGGACGATAATGAAAAAAGATGAAGAAAAAGGAGAAGGAGAAGAAGAAGGAGAAGGAGGAGGAGAAAGAAGAAGAAGAAGACGAAGCCCGGCAGCATAAATTAAATAACTTGGATGTAAAATTGCTTAAATGTGTAGCAGAACTCCAAACTTAAAGAATAAAAAATATATTTTACCCTATATAAAAAATTAAAAAAATTTTGAGAATTCTAAACTATTCTCATAATTATTCTCCTAATTCTAAATAAATAGAAGTTTATACGTTTGTTATTTTTCTGTTAGTAACATATTACCATTAAAATGAGATTTGACACATTTTACCTCACATACTATACTAGCAATTAATTAGCAATGACATGTTAGGGGTTTGAAGGGGGATGGAAAGGGGAGAATGATTAAGGATCTGAAGAAAAAATTTAGGCTAAATATGCTAGGCTTGGTTGAAATAAAAAGGAGCACAGTCACAAAATTTGAAGTAGTTAGCTTATTGAGGCAGGACAATGTTGGATGGGAATATGTGGAGTTTGATGGTGCTTCGGGTGGCTTGTTGCTAATGTGGGATGAAATGTCTTTTAGAATGAATAATTGTTATAAAGGGGAGATGTGGCTATACATAGAAGGTATCATCTTGAAGAACAATTTTAACTGTGCTTTTTTCTTGGTTTATGGTGCCCATGTTAGAGACGAAAAATTTGTTGTGTAAAAAAAGTTGAGTCATACAGTTGGTTTATGCCAGGTCCCTTGTTGTTTCATGGAAGACTTTAACGAAATTGTTAAGGTAGAGGAAAGAAAAGGTAATGCTAGCCTATCAACTTCTGCTGAAGAGTTTAAGAGCTAGATACAAGATATGCTTTTGGTGGATTTACCACTTACTGATCGAAAGTTTACCATGTTTAGAGGATGTTCTTGCAGCCGGAATGATAGAGTCATGGTTAATCTAGAATGGATGGAGGAGTACCCAGAGATTCGATTGAGAGGAGGACCACGGGGCCTGTCAGATCACTGCCCAATGATAGTAGAGCATTTTAGTATGAGATGTGGACCTAGACTTTTTAGGAGTCTTGACTCGTGGTTTACACATGAAGGTTTCCTAAGATTGGTTAAGGAGGAATGAAGGGGATTAGGAAATTTACAATTCACAGATAAATTGAAGGCCTTAACGGTTTCTCTAGGGAGATGGCACAGGGATAAATTTGGTGATATGGATAAGAAAATTATGAAGTTTGAGGAAGAAATCAAGAAGGTAGATGACATGGTAAGCATGGGAGTATATGATGGAACAGTGGAGACAAGAAGGAAGGCGTTAGTGACTTGCTGTGAGAAGTGGTATGCGAGGAAGGAATTGCACTGGAAACAGATGTCGCGGTCTCGACTTGTGAAGGACATGGACAAAATACCAGGTATTTTCACAATATAGCTTTAACAAGACGGAGGAATAACAGGATTGATGCATTGGTCATCAATGGAAGATTAGTCAGAAATCAAGCAAGAATAAAAATTACTATCAGATAGTTCTACAAGAATTTGTATCATCAGGAGGAGTCTCCTCTTGTGAGTTTTACAGATGGATTGGTGAATCTAATAGCTGAAGAAGATGTTGCAGCTTTAGAGGTATTACCGTCGTCTGAGAAGATCAAAGAAGCTGTGTGGGACTGTGAATCTTCTAGAGCACCAGGTAGTGATGGGTACAACATGAACTTCATCAAGAAGTGCTGGAATGAAATTGGAGCTGAATTTACGACAGCGGTGTTAGGGTTCTTTCAGACATCTAGACTACCAAAAGACTCGAATCTCACATGGATGGCTTCAGCGCCAAAGTTTGTTTGGGCTAAGAAGATCAAGGACCTTCGACCAATCAGCATGGTTGGTTATGTGTACAAGGTGATTTCTAAGATCTTGGTTAGAAGGATGAGATCAGTTATGTCAGGTCTGGTTGGTGAGACTCAAAGTGCGTTTGTAAAGGACCGGAAAATACACGATGGTGTTCTTATTGCTTGCGAAACTGTGCATTGGCTCAAATCGAGGAAGAAGGTAGTGGCTATAATCAAGCTGGATTTTCAAAAGGCATATGACAGGGTCAAGTGGCGGTTTGTAGACATTGTCCTGCAGAAGATGGATTTTGGGCGCAGGTGGAAGGAGTGGGTCATGGAGTGTGTTGGCACGTCTACTATGTCAGTGTTGATAAATGGATCACCAACTAAGCCGTTCAAGATGTGTAGAGGTCTGAGACAAGGTGATCCTCTCTCTCCTTTCCTATTTGTACTTGTTGTTGATGTCCTACATAGGATGATTGGGGAGGCTGTCAGAAATGGTCGGATATCCCTTCTATTCGTGGGGAAAGACAATATAGAATTGTCAAATCTTCAGTTCGCTGATGACACTGTGTTGTTCTGCGCGCCAGAGGAGGAGTCCATTAAGAACTACAAAAGGCTTCTTCGCTGCTTTGAACTGATATCGGGGTTAAGCATCAATTTTGAGAAATCCAGTTTGATACCAATCAATTGTGATCAACATTGGATACCGAGCATCTGTAGTCTGTTGGGGTGTTAGGAAGCTGCTCTTCTGGTGAAATACCTGGGGGTCCCTCTAG
This sequence comes from Arachis duranensis, assembly GCF_000817695.3. Taxonomy (NCBI): domain Eukaryota; kingdom Viridiplantae; phylum Streptophyta; class Magnoliopsida; order Fabales; family Fabaceae; genus Arachis; species Arachis duranensis. Next base: position 10,221,668 of record NC_029773.3, on the reverse strand, counting down.
GTGCGAATCCGAGACTGGTTAAGACATGGAAGCCAATAATAGACAAAATGGAGGAGAAGCTAAGCTTATGAAAATCCAAGGTACTTAATAAAGCAGAAAAACTAGTACTCATTAAATCTGTTTTAAATAGTATGCCAGTGTATTATTTACGCCTATACAAAATGCCGAAGGCTGTTGCAGAGAAACTCATTTCATTACAAAGGAGGTTCTTGTGGGGAAAGGAGGATGGGGAAAATGGCATGGCTTTGGTTAGATGGAAAGTGGTCCAAGCTCCGAAGAGGCTAGGTGAGCTAAGAGTGGGTGATGCGATGCTCCGCAATACAGCCCTGTTATTTAAGTGGTGGTGGAGGTTCTCTAAAGAGGAGTGTCCGTTGTGGAAGAAAGTAGTTTGCTCATGTAATAATTTCTCCCCCAACCAACTTTTATCAATCCAGGAGTTACCTACAAGAGGGGGCCATGGAAGGACATTTGCCAGATACAGATAAAAGAGCCATCTATAAGAGACAAGATGATAACTGGCTTGGCAATGGAGATTGGTGATGGCAAGAGGACTCACTTTTGGGAAGACGTCTGGTTAAGTTGCAGTTCTCTGAAGGAGAGGTTTCAAAGGCTATTCTCGATTTCAACCCAAAAAGGCTTTGTCATAGGGGTTTGTGGGTTTTGGGATGTGCTTGAGTGGATTTGGAACTTCCAATGGAGACATGAGCTACTCCAATGAGAATTGAAACTTCTGAATCAATTACACGAAACTTTGAGGTCGGTTAAACTAGCTTTTGATAGAGAGGATAGAGTTATCTGGAAGTTTGACAAGCAAAGTGTATTTTCTACTAACTCTTTTGTGCCGGTATTACAGGCGGAGACGTTTCCGGAGGACGTAACAAGCTACAGTTTTACCAAGACTATTTGGAAAGGATTAGTCCCTCCAAAAGTTGAGCTATTTATTTGGTTTGTTTTGATAGGTAGAGTGAATACAAAAGAAAGACTGTGTCGTCTCGGAATTGTTAATCAGGGTGATAATGTGTGTGTTTTATGTAATAAGGATGTAGAATATGTCTACCACCTATTTCTTGGTTGTAAATTTATATGGCAGGTGTGGTGCGCTTGATTATCTGAATTTGGCAAAAAATGGGCCGTTCCGGATACTTTAAAAGAACACTTTTAAAGCTGGACATGTGTCACTACGAGGAAGGAGGAAAGCAAGAAGTGGTTCATAAGCTTCTTCGCCATAATTTGAAACGTATGGTTGGAAAGGAATATAAGATTATTTCAGAATACAAAAAAACATGTTGAGGACATCATCCACCTAACTACACTCAGTTACAAGGAGTGAAGGAGCGACGATCCCTTTTGTTGTTGATGACAATGCCAGAAATGACATAAGTACATGTATCAGCTAGAAAAATATAGGTAGTTATTATAATTAATTTTGTTATTTATGTCTTAAACGCTCTACGCTTGTGTTGAGCTCTTGTTGGTTCAAAAAAAATTAGCAATGACATGTTCGAATGACTAACTTGAACCAAATGAGTTTGATAAGGGTGGATGGGTGAGATTTATTTACTTTTCGGTATCTAAGGGTGAGAATCTTTAAGTCATGTGATATTGTGAAGGATATGGAAAAAGAATTTGAATAAAAAATATAGATATAAGTTAAAAGTGATCAACAAATTAAATTAATATTATATTATATAACTATGACTCTTAAAACAAGGGTAAATGCATCACTAAATTAAAGCATCTCAAAATTACATGAATTTTTTAAAATAAAAATTGTTACGTTAAAGTCTCATACACATAACTATATAAATCGAATTAATCTAATTTAAATTAGTCTTTTTAGTAATAAATCGAATTGACATAAAACATAATGCATACTAATAAATAAAACATAATGTATACTAATAAATCGAATTCGAATTGACCTTGTTCGATTTACTATTTAACATCCCATATATACGTAGTTTGTTAATCAAATCAACTTAATTCGATTTAGTACTGATACAGATTAATAACATTTACTAAATAAATTAATTATTTATTTATTCTATATTAACTTTAAAACATATATCAATAAAAAATATCTCCCATTTGGATTCAAATAAAATATAAAAAAAATCAAAACGAATTAATTCAAATTTTAGAAAACCTACATTTTATAAACTTATGAAGTTAAAACGGAATATTAAACGATTTCTGAAAATTTATTAAGAATGATCTTTTGACTCATTAACATCTAAAGAATCATTAACGATACTTTTGATGTTGAAAAAGTTAATATAAAGTATAACCTTCGAAGGTGATATAGGAGTTAAAATTTGAATTTTTTTAGAATTAGAAGTAACAGATACTTATACATTATAAATGACCAACTATATTTAATCGAAAATATTTGGCAACAAAAAATTTATTATATATTTCTAATTTTACAACCAAAATATGTCACATGTCACTTTCTCATTGCAATTGGAATCAAATCTTTTCTTCCAAAATTAAAGAGTTTTCTTTTACCCTTTACTAATTTTACAACTAAAATGTGTCACATGTCACTCCCTCATTATAATTGAAATTAAATCTTTTCCTCCAAAATTAAGGAGAATTCTTCCCTCCTCCATACTAATTTTACAACCAAAATATGCCACATGTCACTCCCTCATTGCAATTGAAATCAAATCTTTCCCTCCTAAATTAAAGAGTTATCCCCTCTCCTTCTTCCTTTCTCTATCTCTCTCATTCCTTCAACCACTCTATCTATTTTATATATCATTATCAATATTAATGACTAATTACTAATTTGAAAATCAAAATGTACAACATGACATTCTTTAATTGTATTAAAATTAAAATTAAAATATTAAAATTGAAATTGAAATGTACCTATATTATGTATTATGTATCATATATTACTATCTAATTTAATAATCAAATGTGTCACATAACACTCTCTTATTAAAATTGAGAGAACATATTTTTTTCAAAATTAATAAACTCCCTTCCTAAATTCTTTTATCTATCTCTCTCCATTTTCTATTTCTCTCTACCATTTTTACTTTATATATAATTTATATTTTATATTAGTAATTTGACAAATTAAAATATGTCATTCAATATATTTTTATTACAATTAAAATAAATTTTTTTCTTCTAAAATTAACAAACTCTCTCACTCTCTCTTATTCTTCATCTTTATCTTTCTCTCTCTTTTCTCTCATTCTCTATTTTTTCTATTTTTTTGTTCTACAAAAATTAAAATTAACAAAATAATATAATTTAAAAAAAATAAAATTTTTTCATATTAAAATAATAACTAAAAATTTTGTTATTTGATTTTTTATCTACAGAAACATTGATCTTCTTAGCTAGAGACTTCTGTCAACTTACGACTTTTTTTTGTAAAAGTAGTTTGATTTTATAAATTTTTTGCGACATGCATAATCTATACTATGGGAAAGTAGCTCTATTTAAGAGTTTGTCGCTAGCCAATGGGTTGCTGCATGCACAAAGCGATATTCGAACTCCCGACACTTGCTTAAGCAGATTAGTGAGCTAACCACTAGACCAACCCAACTTAGTTAATTTAGACTTTAACTTAATCCTATTCAAAGGTTTAAAAATTTTCTAAAACTCAACGAACCTACTCATATAGTATACACCTCCTTCAACCCAAACTTTATCTTAGGGGTGTTCATGGATCGGATTCGATCTGCATATCTACGGTATTTATTCGAATCCAATCCAAAAATTGTGGATATGGATCAAATCTGCAAAGCTATCGGATTGGATCCGTACACTAATCGGATCGAATTGCGAATTTTGTATTGATATCCGCATATCCGATCCGCATATTCGCGTATCCGCAAAAATAAAAAAATAAACAAGTAAGTATTCTTTTTATATTTTATTTTAATTAATAATTATCATATATGTTGTATTATTTTAATTTATTATTTAAGAAAAATATATTTAATATTATTTTAAGAGTACACATATGCGGATCGGATCCAAACTTGAAATATGCGGACATAGAATCCGACCCGATCTGATAATTAAAGTACAGGTCGAATCGAAATTTTGGTTATATCCAATCCGATTCGCGTTCACCCCTACTTTATCTAAGCCCTTTGTTTTTCACTCGACCTTACATATCCGTATCCACAAAAAAAATCAATTATTTTTAATAAAATATAATATTTAGTTATGAATATATATTTAAATAGATCTCTAAAACTTTATTGCATTAAAGTTTTTAAATTTTATAATTCTTGTGTCACACTTTTAAAAATTTATTTATCTAAATAAATACAATAAATTTAAAATAGAGACTTATGTCTTATTTTTATAAAATTTAAAAATTTTAACGTAATAAAAAATTTTTAAAAACAAAAATATTTAATGCAAAATTTTTCAAAAATTTATTTGAATATAATATTCTTTAATTATTTTATATTTCTTTAATTATTTTATATTTCTAAGCATGATAAAGTAAGAGACAAAACTAGTATCCGCAATAAGAGACTAAATGGTAATTTACCAATTGAGAGGTTAAATGATATGACTTATCCATGGAGACAGAGATTAAACCCCCTCTGCGAATTAAACAGAAACGAAAACAGAAATAAGTCCCATTTTATAGAAATTCGCTAGATTTTTAAATATGTAAAATTATTAACGCACTGTTTGGATCAATAGAAAATATAAGGAAAAAAAATGCAAGAAGGGAAAATAGATAAAAAATTTTATTTTTCATTGATTGGATGCCAATGAAAATTAGAAGGAAAGAAAAAAAAGTGGCGTGAGACCCACTCAAAATTTCTTCTCACTCTTGCCATGAAAATAGATGATAATACACAAAGTGAATGTCAGATTACTCATTTATTCCTGGTGTTAAAAAAAAATGAAAGATTTTAATGTAATTTTATTTAGTTATAATTTTTTTATCTCTTTTTTTTATTTATTTTTTCTTCATCCAAACAACATAAAAAAAAATCAGCTTTTTTCTTATTTTCTTTTTTTTTATTTTCTTTTCTTTCATTTTCTTTTCTCCTATTTTTTTACCTTCTATTTTCCATCTTCCATCTAAACAAAGTGTAAAATACCTTTTGTTTTGTGACAAAAAAAAAACCCAAAAAAAATAAACAAAGAACTGCATACTAAATACTACTCTTAAACTATTACTAAAAGTACCTTTAAAATTAACTTGTGTTATTATGTTAAAAAATATTTTTAAGTTAATTTTTTATATGGTTACTTTTATAATAAATACATTATGAATTTTGTGTGTAAATTAAATTATGATAAATTGTGTTCGATTTATACTTAATTGAATTGGATTAAATTGAATTATGGTAATATGTTACTTTTTTAATTTTTAAAATATATTCATAGATACTGTCATATATTTGCTAATTATATTTCATATGATATATGATAGATGACTTTGTATAATATACTAATACAAGTCTAACCCTATGCATTCTACAAATGTGATAAACTTAAGAGTCAAGTAACAAGTAACAAAAATCGTAGATGACGATTTGTATAACAAATATCTTGTTTCATAATTTTATAAATTATAATTTTTTTAAATAAAAAAATATCATTTTTCAGATTTTGC
>NC_029773.3:10208146-10215973 GCF_000817695.3 Arachis duranensis | reverse complement strand
AATTTTTTTTATTATTTTTAATTTTTTATCTTATTTAAAATCGCTACTCACAATTTTTATTTATTCTAAACACTTCTTATTAAATCAAAGTCATACTATTAACAGAATTTACCTGACAGTACAAAAAGAAAATTAGTTCCATATATCCACAATTCCCAAGAAGATAACTAAATAACTAAATGGAGACTCATGACAAAAATAATACCCATTATCATCTCCACATATTTAATAAAAATATTAATAAAATAAAAAATACAAATTAAATCTATATTAAAATTAAAAACAATAAAAGCATAATCAAATTCATATTAAAATTACAGATAACATAATTATTACTTCATCAAGTGCTTATTAATAACTCTTAGCAACTATACCCTCCATTTCTAACCCTATCTTATTAGATAGTTGGTGTGGCTACACTTGTCTCCAACAATAGAAAGAAGTTATTTTATTTAAATTCAACGATTATATATTCTATCTACACTAAAATTAACTGTCTACACTAAAATTAACTATTAAAATCAGTATAAAATATATATTAAAATATAAATATAATTAAAAATAAGTTAAATTTTATATATATTTATATATAAACAATTAATAATTAATAAATACAGCAGCAGCCAAATGAAAACCCAATGAATTAATTACTTTCATATTTAAATTTATCGATTTGTACTACCTATGTACTATGACATTACTTCCTATCATCATTATTAATTCATTCTTAAATTTTGAACTGGTGGTTGAATTTCTTTTAGACGACAATAAAATTAGACTAAGGCAACAGCATTGCAATTTAAATAAAAGAGAATTTGCAAGAATTAATTGACGTTTAATTTATAAAACATAGTAAGGTACTTACAATAAAATTAACTTTTATCATTCCAATACTCTCTTTTTTCCTAATAAACATATACAAATATATACAGTTTAATGAATAAAATATAAGGCCAGAAATTAAATTTTGTTATAATATAAGAAACAATTTGGGATCAAGTGATTAGCTAATTTCAGAAACAAAGACCGTATGGTATAAATAAATAATGTTTAGCAAAAACTAAAATAAAAAAATACACCAAAATAAATTAAAGAACATAGATAAAACCATATATAATTTCTCTCTAAAGAAGATTATATGAATAGCAAATACATACATATTCTATCATCATTTTTTGATAGATGAACCAAGCTAAACTTTCTATTATATGATGCAAGCCTCACATCTCTTATCCTTTTAAGTTTTATCTGTATCATACATTCATACATGTTCACATAATATCTACCAAAAAAATGTATATAGCCATATTTTTATCATGTTCACATAATTGTTCTCCAGCGAGAACAATCATTTTCAGAATGACAATACCAATAAAAGAATATTTCTCTAGGCAATGTTCTCTCTCTCTATACATATATGAAAATAAAATTAAATATTCATTTGTATTTCTAAGATCCTTATTATCATCATTGAGATCAAGAAAAAATTATTGGTGCATATAAATCATAAATATAACACTAATTTATAGAGTTGCACTTCAAGATCTTTCAACATTCCATTCAACAAACAGTTACACACTATTTTAATCTTCACTTTGGATAAAAAAAATGCATTGAATCAAACATAATGCATTTAATCTTATTGTTCTGTGTTCATTGGCATTTTATGCAGCCATTACATAACCAGCCCAGATTGTTCATGTTACATTTTTAACATAATAATTTCATTTTAGAGCATGTTGACACCATATCTAAAAATATTATGTACAAACTAATTACATTCCGGTGTATACAAGACATAAAACTAGGCAAAATCTGAACAAGTGGATCAAGATTTGTGTGGTTAAAGAAATAAGAAGAAAACAAAGAAAGCTGCTTCAAATGTATATGCTATTGTTAGCAAATCAAAATATATAAAGTTAGGAATAGGGAATCATTGCAATCTATAGATATAACATAAAAATACATGTACTTTCATTTATATATATATTATCTCCCATTTTGGCAAGCAATAATAGTTTGCACTGAAAACACAAAGGAAAGATCAAAAGAATATATGCAAAGGTAACAACAGAAAACCAAGTAAAAGGGGAAAAAGAAACTATTATTGGTATACACAATAGAATCTTAGAATAAAAGAATATACTATGCTAACACAGTGAAAAATATATACATATTTATTTATATATTATTGTTATATATTCATAAATATACCTTGATCATCATCACCTTGCTTGTAGTGTTGAAATGAATAAGATTTTGATTGGTTTGGTCTCCAAATAGGAAGGAGTGAGGCTGGCACAGCATGACCTAGTAAAGGTTAATAATTTGTACTAATAATCTTTGTTAATAGCTTTCACTAACCAAAGCTAGATCATGCTGGCAGCTTCACTTTTTCCCTTGTGATCTTTTATTATTTACTTAGTTTCATAATTATTTGAGAAGAAGGGTTAAGAAGGAAAAGAACTTTGAAGGAGAAAAGAGGGAATATGAATTAAGGGATACCCTAAACCTAAAGGGCTAAAAGGGCACATGAAGAACTCAACTTGAAGCCACAAAGGTAAACCTAAGAACTAAGAAGGAATATATATAGAGAGAGAGAGAAAGAGAGAGAAAGAGATAAAGAATGGGACAAATGTGAAAGATCAATAGAAAATGTGATCATGGCTATATGGAGTATAGAGACATAACCCACCTTGTGGAACAGTGAATTAAAGAAAAGGGTATCATACATGCACAGTGGTAAACTATGAAAACAAAAAAATAATTAAAGGGAAAAAATTGAAACACACATACAGCTAAGAAAGTTAGAAATGAACAGCTGATGATGATGATGATGCTAAGCTTAAGCTAAGACACTAGCTAGTTAGATTAGGGTTAGGGTTAGGGTTTTTAGTGTTAGGGTCAGAACTGAGAGTAAATCAGATATGATAAAAGAGAAGCAGCTACTTACTAAGCTAAGCTAGGGTGGCATGCCACTCATGAACCTAAACCCTATCTCTATCTCATGCTTCTCACTCACCACTTACTTTTCCATAATAAATCATTATTTTTTATTTTCTATGATTAGGATATATTTAAAACTCATTGTAGGATGAATATGTTTTAATGATTATGGTGCTTATAATATGTTAAAATATATTGTTAATATTTTTTATTATTAGTAACATTTTTAAAAATTAAAAGTGTCACTGAAAAAGTGTTATTAAAATGTAAAAAAATATAAATTTTTATTTTAATAACACTTTATAATTATTGTAGTCATGATAAGTATAAACATATTAAATTTATTTATATAAAATTATTTTAAATAATAATAATATTAATAATAGAATCTTGGATATTAGAGAATAACTAGAGCATATAAAAGAAACACCAAAATTTTAAAAATAACAAATATTATAAGAAGTCAAATTATACATATTAAAAGTTTAAAGTATTATAGTACTCAAAAATCAAAATTAAGAGAATAAATTATATTTTTTTCCATCACTATATTAACTTAATTGAAAATAAACTAAATTTATGTTAGTGAATCACAACATTTTCTAGTAAATTTATCGTTAACAATAAATATTAAAAAAAAACACACATGACAGCATCAGCACGAAATAGATCATGGATGAATCTTAACAACATGGCTCTATTGCTTTGTGTTATTAATATATATAAGAACATGTATAGATTTCATTTTTAACTTTTAAGATTAATATTATTTGTTTTTTTAGTCAGTTTATTCTCATCTTTTATTTATCATTAGTTAGTGTTAAAAAAGTAAGAGAGAATAATAGAAAAAATATTTGTGTATATCTAAGTTGTGTAAAATAATATAATATAAAAAATATTTATAATGTTAATAAAGATATAATATTTTATAATAAATATTCAGATATACTAAATAACTTTATTGAATGTTAATTGATTCTAATATATTCTAACAGTTAAAAATTTAGAATGTAAGAATTTTTATTAATTGAATCTCAAACTTCATCCAATGTTAACAATAAAAAATTGAAGATTTTACTAACAAAAAAAATTTAAAACTACTCTTTGAAAAGTATAAAAAAGATTTTTTTTTATTATTAAAAATGTTTAAGTTATATTTTTATAATATTAAACACACAAGAAACCTTAGTAGTGGTTTTAATCAATTACGAATTAAGATAATTATACTAATGTCAAAAAGAAATATGTATTTTAAATTTATTATGTGAGGTGAGGACTACCCTGCCTTTTTATATAGAATTTTTGAACAAAGGTATAAATGATAATTGGAGTAAAAGTGCCATCTTTAAAAAAAAACATGTACTTAATTCATTCATGCACTATCAATTCAGCATTAATCTAAAAATATAAATGTAAATTGAAATATAAGTGTGTTTTTGGATGCTATTAAAAAAGATTTTTTTTAACAATTTTTTTTTAAATTTACAGTTTGGTAAATTTTTTAAATAAAAATAAAATCATTGTAAAAAAATATAATTCTCATTTTTAAAAATATTTTAACATAATAAATAAATAAATAATATTTTTATATCGTTATATTCAAATATATAATTAATAAATAAAAAATACTTCTACACAATTTTAACTTTTATTGGGAAAAATTATTATGTAGTTTCATTCATTCATTCCTGCACTGTTGAAGGTTGTAGCAAGGGACAAAAAGGCACAGCCCCTACAATTATTGGGTTCCGAAACAAAAGAAGATGAGTTTGGTTTTTACAATTTCTATGCAAAAGAAAATTTGGATGTATATGGCCCTCTCTCTCTAATCTCTATATATGTGTGTTTGATCAACCTCACTTGTCAATTCATGTTTCCAGTTACTTCAATTCAATGTAACATTTTCCCACCTTCTCAGCTATCGAGAAAATTAATTCAAATAAAAAATTAAATTGAATGGAGTTAGCACTTAGCACCACCAACCATATTCATAACACATATCCTATCACTTTCTTTTCTCTTTCTACCCTCTTCATTCAAAACTTCTTATTATGTTCTTAAAATATATTTAATTATGTGTTTGAAAACAAAATAAATCTTACTGTTTGTATCAATTCAACAAAAATAAACTTAGCGGGGTTTTTTCTTCTTCTTAAACATATCCATATAATACGAAAATTTTTATATATAACATACAAATTTATTGATATAATAAAAAAAAATTTGCTACATAATTGAAAAATTATTTATACTACTGCTGTTTTATGATAATTTTCTATTTTTATCTAATAATTTTGCGTTAAATTTTGATAATATTTAATATCTTAAATATATTTTGACGATTGAATAAGTTAATATTTTAGCTATATGATTTTTTACAAAATTTTGTATTAATTATCACAAAATTTATATATTGTATACCAAAATGTATCAAAATTTTTGTATTTAGTAATCTTGTTAAAATATATAAAAAAAGAAAATGATCGCGATAATAACGATAATAGTGATAATAAAAAAGGTAAAATAAAATAAACTAAAAAAAAGGTGAAGAGAAAAAAAAAAGAAAGAAAAAGACAAAAATATAAACAAAAAAATAGGGACGTAGATAAAAAAAATGTCACAAATTTAATTGAATTTAATTATACAAAATTTGGCTATATAACAATTGCAAAACAAATAACCTTTAATAATTATATTTGAAAAAACTAAGAATGATTGTCTTTAGTTTGGGAGAATTGTATTTCTTATTATTTGAAATGAAAATTTACTTTGAAGAAAAAAATAATTTTTATATTTTAATTGAAAGTGTCTTAAAGATATTAATTAAAAATAAATAAAAATTTTAATTTATTATTAAGTATTCAGTAAATTAAAATATTAAAAAAATTATACTTTCTATTAGAATCTTTAAACTTTGAAGTACTAAAAACTTTTTATACTTTCTATTACAATCTTTTATTTATAATATTTTTAATTGATATTCTTAAAACATTTATTATAAAGATTCTTTCTATATACAAAGTACATTTAATCTTCATCATTATTATCATCGTTATCATCTTCACAGTGCCAATTCCTGAATTCAGCCGTTGGATTTGGACCCTAGCTAGCCCTATAGTCAACGAGACAACGAAAGCATTTTCCATTCATATTCCTTTAACCCAGTACATATTCATTTTCTTTTTATGCATAATCTTTTAATATTTAACTATCTGATATTTTAAAAATATATTTTAAGAGTACTATAATAAGTTTTATATATTTAATACATTAAAAATATAAAAAATTAATTTTTTTAATTATTTTTAACAAAATATTTTTTTATAATCATCTTAAAATATATTTTTAAAGTAAAATTTTACAAGATCCAACTTTTTACTAGAGAAAATCTTTTAGGAGTAGTCTAGTCTAATCAGATAAGGATTACTTGTTAAAAGAGATTTCTATAAAGTTTACTTTTTCTTTTATAAAAATGTAGGTACATCTTAAAATTAATTATATATTTATGTATAAATATATATTATTTAATTTATTTTTAATATATATTTTATAAAATCTAAATACACTGAAATAAATCTTAATATTGTATTTAGTGTAAAGTGGATTAAAATAAAAATCAAATTTTAATTTAATTCGTACAAAGGTGAAATTAGAATTAATTAATTGAAATAGAAATATTTTAGGTATAAAATATTATTAAAATTAATTTCTGTTTTCAAAAGTTTTAATTCCTTGTATTTTCACTTTTTGAAGTACTAAAATTTAAAAAATAGAGACTGAAATTTTAATACTAATTTATAAAATAATAAATATAATATTAAATCCCAATCTTTCTGTTTTTGTCTCAATATCTCAAAACAAACACTACATAAAATACTTATTATAAAGAATTAAATCATGGTAAAATTTTTATAACTTTTTATACTATTTTTAATATTTATTTCACTAAGATATTACTAGAAACATTATTTCAAAACACTTTTGGCAACATTATATCATGTTCACAAGGTGATATATTTTTTGACTTGATATGTCTATATTAACACAATAGATAGGAATATATATAGCTTGTAAGTTTTATACAAAAATTAGATGGGATAATTTTGCAATAGAATTCACATCATATTGTATGAAATGATTTAATAGTAGAAAGAGAACAAAAAATGAGTATAATTTACCGTTATAAAATTTGGTCACGGACAGACATTCGTAAATGTGAGAAAAGGTTTGATATTTATGATGATATCCCACTGAGGGATCTCTGCATGCGTTGTAAAATTTGGACAGCTAAGTTCTGTGAATTCTGATTCTGATTCAAACCTCTCTGTCTCTGTATAGCCTCATAGACCTGTAACGTATGGACAATCCAATTAATTATCCAGTTGGCTTTCTTCCATATGCCTATTCTTTTTTCATCTTTCAAATTAATTTAATTTCGTTTTTAAATTATATTCTGTCACTTAGTTTAGTCTATTCATAATAAGCAAGATGCTATATGCACTACAAATCAAATACTAAATTAGTTATATACTTATAAATATTAATTAGGTATATATATAAAAAGAAACATTAAATTAAATTAGAATTAGAATTTTAAGAATAGTTGGACTTTGAAGCTTTAGTCCGTCCTTGTATTTTATTTATATCTAGACTCCTTTCCTTTATTTAATAGTGTATTATTTTGTGCTCCTTAGTGTTACACAGCTATCTAACTATGAAAGATAAAAGTACAACTAGTCTGGTCAGCATTGTAAATGTAAAGAGCAAAGTTCTGAAAATTAAACCGGTGACCAAACTCGTAAGGATAAAAGTTTTAAAAGTTTAAAAATTTAATTAAGGTTCAACTAAAATTGAATTTGATATAATAAAATGATATATTTA
>NC_029773.3:10163952-10208085 GCF_000817695.3 Arachis duranensis | reverse complement strand
ATAAGAAATTTTTAATTAAAAATATAAAAATAATATATTTCTACATAACTACATTTTAAATTATAGTTTAAAGAATAAAATGTTATTATCACAGGAAAATTTATCATAAACTAAAAAAAAAAATTGAGTGAACAACTTATGAAAAATCTGATATGATCAAGACATTAGTCATATAGTGGAGTATGCTGCTAAATTTATTTGGTACATTATGCTCTGTACGTTGATGCTCTTTGTTTATTTGCTTTTGTTTTACCCTTCATTCTCATATTCATATGTATTCCTTTGTACCATAACTACCTCTACCTGAGACTTCATGTAAAGTGGCCCCATAGTTGGCCCTTTTTGTTCAGTCTATTAATACAAAAATAATATACTTGAGGAAAAGAAAAATTTTCAATAATATATAAAGTACCCCTATTGTGTGCCTAAAAATTTTGGATGTAATATTTGTACCAGAGTTCAAAAAAAAAGAAAAAGGGAGAAATTTTCCTATGTAATTTCTATATTCATTTCCTACATTTCTTTTTTATTTTTTTTTAAGATTTTCTAAAGGTAAAATTGAAATTATTGATGATATAAAGTCTTTTTCTTTATTTCTATTTTTTCTTGTTTTTCTTACCAAATATTGAAAATACAAAAAATGGAAAGAAACCAAATAGCAATAAAATAGAAACTACATTTTTATTTTGCTTACCTTTATTGAAAGTACTATATTGTATTGTCCTGTGAAATGTGAAATAAAAAACAAGCACATAATGAGAAGCAATTCCATTGCAATGAAGTTGCTGGACTATTTGAGGAAAGGATCATAAAATCAGAGTTCAAAAAATTGGTTGCATACCATAACATTCAAGCTCTATTTGGTGTGACAGGTTCTTACATGCCCTTTGGAAGGTTGAGGAAAAGGATCACTGGTCCCCATATCAGAGTTTCCTTGCAAATGGTGATTTCAATCTGTGTGACAGACATTAAGATAAAGTTTAGGACCACTTTCAAAATGCAACATAACAAAATGTAATAGTTTATCACTGAACACAGCTTCAATAAATTGTTTGCATATAGGACAAGAGCAATGGAAATTAAATAGGATTTACTGTTACATTAAATAACCAGTGAATTAAAAATTGTGTGCTTGGTAACAGGTTGAGCACAGTTAGTATTGAATATGGGGAGGGGCCAGCCGGCCGGGTTGGGCGGGGCCGGGTGGAAGTGGAAAAGTGATTTTTCAGCTTTTGTTTGCCTTTGGTTGCTCACTCCCATCTTCTAAAATTGATTGTGAGAAGTGATCATAATCAACTTTGCAAGAACAACTAACATAGATTATGTTCAGTCAATTATGCAGAATTAATTTTACCTAGAATCAAACAACACACAACCCTTCAATCTAATGTTCTTTCTCTTAAGCATTTTTTATTTGAACACAAAACCTTTTTGTTTACCACAATCTTTTTAGTCAGGTTGAATTAAAACCAAGTTTGTGTGCGTGAAATTAAGACTAATAGGACTAACATGTTGAATTAAAACAGCACAAAACCTTTAATCTAATCTTTTTAGTCAATATGAATTGGTTCTCTAAGTTCATTCTTCCATCTATTCCTATACCTAGCAAAACATGCTTCCTTTCACAAATAGGACTAATATAATAGAAGAAATCAGGATTGTACATCATTATAAATTCATAACATGATTCTCTAAAAAGCTCCTACGATACTCCCTTTTTTCTCTCATTTTTAAATTTGGTATTCTATCAGGATACATACATTGATCCAATCATATTCAGTAACAAAATAAGAGAGAACAAAGGGAGTACTTTATAAATAACAGGTACAATAAATTCTCTTTCAGCAAATAAATTTATGTCCTGCTCACTATTCAATTTTTTTAGTTTCATAAACAAATTGAGTTGAGGCATAGTGCATCTTTCTTAACGGATATACCAAAGGAATGAGAGATCTTGATATATAACTCAAAAAAAAAAGAAATCTATTATTAGCTTTAGCTAGAAGTTACAGATTCATGAAAAAAATATTCCAAGCAATAAAAATGAATATAGGGAATGTGATTGAACATAAAAAAATTAAACAGACTTACATCTGTGGACTTTTCTGTGCACTACTATTTGAAGCAAGGACAGCAATCTCTTGCAAGTGAAGTTCTTACTTCAACATGTCAGCTGATTCTTGTCCAATGTCCACTTACAACAAGCCAATAAACAGGAAGACAATTTACCGTTCTCTGCATGGCTTTCATGTAATTCCAAACGACTAACTCGGCGCAATTTAGCATGAAATTCTGTAACTGTCTGGACCCAATCACAGGCGCCCGTCATCATTTTTTATCTATCCAGTACCAATTCTGAAAGAGTAGTGTCCTATAATCCGTTTCAACATATAATCGAATTTACCAGAAATCTCGGCATGAGCATAGTCCTCTTTCAAAATGATGAAACCTGTTGGCATCCCTTACAACAAGGGGTCGTTGACAGATTTCAGATGCTATCTTAAAGAATGTATGACAATCATCACAGATACGAAGATTCTTTGTGATCCGAATAGGAGTACCATTTGGGGTAACAAGTAGACCATAACTAAGTGCTAATCTTTCACTGTGTCGATACAGCATCTGAGTTTTCTCTTCCTCACTAACATTGTGGAATACGAACTTAGTTTGAGCCCTGTAGCCTCCTTTTTCCTCTAAAAGTTTAGTAATCTGAGCTAGTTTTAGATAAATTTCATCGGATTTTGGGTGAGACTTGTCTCTTGCCATGAAGGTGTGGATCTTATTTTCAGCCTCAATCCAACTGCATCCAGGTTTCTTTTTCAATCCACTTCCTTTCATTCTCAATCTCACTTCTTCTACATCATTCCATCTTCCATCAACTGCAAAGATGTTTGATATCAGTACATAATTTCCTGAATTGTCCATATCCGATTGTAAGAGATTCTTTGCAGCAAGCTCTCCTAATTCTTTATTAGAATGAATACGGCAAGCACCAAGAAGAGAGCACCAAACTTCAGAAGAAGGTGGGACAGGCATGTTTCTCACAAATTCGTAAGCCTCTTCTAGCGAATTGGAACGGCCGAGGAGATCAACCAGACAAGCATAATGCTCTTGCCAGGGCTCTAACAGATATTCATGTTTCATCACATCAAAAAACTTCTTACCTTCAGCTATCAACCCTGAATGGCTGCACGCATGTAATAAAGCCAAGAAGGTTATATGATCAGGAACAACATTTTCATCAATCATTTTCTTGAACAAATTAATGGCCTCATTTCCGCGTCCATGCATTCCACTTGCACTAATCATAGAAGTCCATAAAATTATGTCTCTGTTCTTTACAGAATTAAATATCTTTATTGAGTTCTCCACAGTTCCACAGCAAGCATACATGTCCACTAAGGAGCTAGCAATGGCTCCCTCCAGAACAAAATCTTTCCTAATAAGAAATCCATGAATCTCCTTCCCTTTATTCAATGAAGATAAACTAGCAGCTGCAGAAAGTGCACTGATGAGAGCAATGGAATCGGGTTGAATATTAGTTTCATTTAGAGAGTAAAAAATCTCCAGCGCCTCAATCGCAAGTCCATTACGAATGCAACAAGTAATCATACTTGTCCAAGACACAATATCTTTGGGTTCAATAGATTCAAAGACGCGTCGTGCGTAATCTATGTGCCCAACCTCTCCATATACATTGACAATGGCATTTTCCAGCAAAATATCAGCTAAACCACTTTTCAAAACATAACCATGAATTTCTTTGATTAAGTTTTTGGATTTCAAACCACTACAAGCCAACAAAATACTTCCAATCATCATGGGATCAGCGTTCACCCCTTCTAACTGAACCTTCCGAAACAAATTTAAAGCTTCAAGATGACATTCATTCTGAGAATAGCCAGCAATAATTGTTGTCCAAGAAATCAAGTCTTTTTCAGGCACACTTTCAAAAGCCCGGTTCATATATTTCACATAAGAACACTTAGCATACATATCTATCAAGGTGTTCCCTATCTGTATATCAGAATCCATTCCATTTCTTATTGCATACGCATGAACTTCCATGCCATTCAACAAATTCCCTGATCGACCTGATGCAGCAATCATACTTAGCACTGACACCTGGTCAGGTTTTTTTCCAGAATTCTGCATACCCCGGAAGTGGTTTAGAGCATCAGTATATAAATCATTTTGGACAAGACCAGAGAGCAGTGTATTCCAAGATATATTATCCTTGAAATGCATGTTTTTAAATACTCTCTCAGCATCCTCCATCTTCCCACATTTTGAATACATAGCAATTAAAGCATTGGCAACAAAGACATCAGAATAATGGTTAGCTTTCAAGATAACAGCATGAATCTCCCTGCCAAGTTTAACAAAGAATGGATTTTCACAGGCTTGAAGTGCTGCAACAAAAGTGTATGTATTACTAGCAACTCCAACCTCCTGCATTCTTCTATATAGTGATAATGCCTCTAAGGACCTACCTTCAGATACATGTGCTGAAATAAGAGAATTCCATGAAACGGGGTCATCTTTATCCTCCATATTACGAAACAAAGTTCTAGCACCATCGAGATCACCACACTTTGCATACATAGCAATAAGCGCATTACACACAAACACAGATGTACCGAATCCACACTTGAGAGCAAAGCCATGAATCTCATCCCCAAAATCGCGATCAGTGAGAGCACCACACGCTTTAAGCACACAAGGGAAAGTGAAAGCATCAGGCTCCACTCCAAGAACTCTCATCTCTCTATACAACTCAAGCGCCTTAACATGCTTCCCACTCGACACATAGGCACCTAACATAGCATTCCATGTGAAAACAGTTCTATCAGGCATTCTATCAAACACCTTCTCTGCATCAGAAAAGAAGCCACATTTCCCATACATATGCACAAGCTTTGTACCAAGGAACACAGAACCATACAACCCACAAATTTTAACCAAAAAGGCATGCACCTGTTGCCCTTGTAGCACAGCTTTTTCACTGCCACAAAGCTCAAGGACCATTGAAAAGGCCTCAGGGTGACTGAACTGAAATGAGAATGGATAAGTGAGAAAGAGGGTCATCAAGGATTGAAAAGTTTCTTTGAGAGTTGTGCGTTTGAAAGTGTGGCTCAGTGTAAGAGAAGAAGGGGTGGTGAGAGAAATGGATTTGGGAGAAGAGAAGTTTGGGATCACGGTAGCAACATGGTTCAGGCGAGGATTTTCACGAAAGGAGTGGTGAAAGTTGGAAGAGTGAAGGGTTGAAGTGGCCATGGGTGTGGTAAGGGTACAGGGGAGTAGGTGCAGTGCGCTGCACCTGAACAAAGGTCTCATGCAATACTTACAACAACGTAGTACGTGGTTGTGTGAAAAATGAAGACTCCACTTCTTTTGCTAGAAGCGCATCCATCATAGTACAAACCAACGCTAGCTTTAGTTATATAATAAACAAGTTATTCTCAAAGAAGACATAATGGACAAAATCAAGAATTTAATTCTCATGAGTTTAATTTCAGATAATTCACATAATAAATAAAAAAAAGTAATTATTTTTTATTGACCTGATATTATATAACAAAGTATATGTGTAAAACTGATAATGGATGAACTGAAGTGACATTGTATTATTCAAATATCCAATCATATATTATCTATTACAATTAGTTTTCATATTGTATATCAAAATTAAATTCCAAAATCAAATTTAACCAGAAGTGGTTATACCATCCCAACTTTTTCCTTAGTAGTAGAGATATCACAGCCCTATATGTTCACTGTGCAGGTTACGTAATGTGTACCAATATAATCTAAAGTAGAAAGCGATTTCAACATCTGAACAAGTTGACGATACAGGAAATTACAATTGCAAGTGATTTATTTTATTGTTGAGTCCCATGTTCAATCTTGAACGAACATGCCAAAGACTTTTTTTTCAAAGCAAAAATATGGAAAATATTTAGACAAAATATACAAAAATGACATGAAATTTTCTGAAGTTTTCCTTTAACTTTAACGGGGACCATTAACTAAAAGAAATGCCCCAGTGTCACTTGGAAAAAGAATTTCCGAGAATGGATTACGCTCGTGCCATCAGCAGTTCCACAACAGTATCACCATTTCAAAAATCACATTCCATTTCACAGACTCGCCTTTTACTATACAACTTAATTACACACTACAAAGCTGTTTCACATATTTACATCAAATTAACATAAAACTGTGGACTTCTCTAAAAAAAGAAAAAATAAAATCAAAATATGCTCTGCCAGCCACCGAAAATACAAGAATACCCACCGGGATCAACTCTGCTTCCTCCTGTTTCCACATACCCATCCATCTTTCTTTACAGATACTTCACCAATCAAGTGAAACAACGGCTCGGTGTTAGCCCTCTTCTATGTGCTGTGCGGTCTCATCTGTTCGCTGCCAACCTTGTTCGCGCTGTTTCGATCAGGCCATGCATTCTTCATTGGAACTTTCATGAATAATGAACACGAATCCATCTTTTGACAAATTGGGACCGACTCTACCCTCTCAACCCTATGTCAGGATTCAATGATCAAAGGCTGGCCCCAAAAGCTTAGAAGTCAAGACAACTATAATCATTTACCCATATCACCCCTGATTCAGTGAACCTCGCAGACTCTCTTCAGGTAGTGTCCAGGAAAACAAATGCCCGCCGGAATCTCCACTCAATAATTGTTTCAGGTCGGTTGTAAGGTGAAGGGCAGTGACTGGATGCTTATGGAACTTATGCACTTTCCGTAGAATCAACCTGTATTCTGGTTCTTTTCCACCAAGGTTTAACGCTCCCAATCCAGAAGAACCTGATTTAAGGGAGCTCTCGGGTTCACTGCAGTGAACCATTTGCCACACCTTGACAGCTCCACTCTGGTGACCTGTTGCATACCACTTTGTGTCTAGCCAATCTGAAAATGTACTGCTTGTCACCGAGAGAATAGAATCAGATGGCAGTTGTGATGTATTGATCAATGCCAGGCAATCACCATTGATACTCCAGACAGAGAGAAGAATACCAGCAGCTGCAACAATCTCTCCCGTCAAGTCATTGACAAAAACTGCAGAGATGGAGGCTGGGAATTCGGGAAGCTGCCGTATGAATGCCATGGAGCTGAGATCCCAAATAATAACAGTACAATCTTCTGATCCACTCACAATCAGCATGTAAGGCTGGCAAACTTGAAGACATGTGATTCTAGCTGTGTGTGCACAAAGGGGCTTCTCCAACTTCAAGCGTCGCACGAAACGGGGCCCAACCTCGCTAACTCTCCAAACATTAACTAACCCATCATCGGCCCCCGTGACCAGAATCTGACCATCATGGCTAACACCAGCACACTGAATTTGATTACCTCCATGCAAATTTTCGTGTGTCGAAAGAAGTCTGTCTTGTTCATAGCTCATAAATCTCAAGCTCCGATCAGGAAAACCCCAAGCAACATATTTGGTATATGTTCTTGGTTTAAGCAAATTGTTAGTTCCTGCAATGAGAATTTTATCATTAAAAGTAACAATTTGAGTGATAGGTGAAGAACTTTTGCGGATCTCATGTGGAACAAGGTGAGTGGAATGTTTAAGGGGATGGGGAGGAAGTTTTCTGTCTGTTCGCCTTTTCCCATGGGGCTTGAGGAATAGTTGCTTCGGAGTCTGCCCAAAATGATTAATTTGTGCTAAAATAGATGCTTTCATTGCAGGATCTGTAACTGCATCTATGTCCACACTCCCTTCATAGGTATAATGATAGAACACATTGACTGCATCCTCTGCAGCCTGTCCAATGTACAAGGGGGAAATACAAATTAGGAACAGAAGAGAAGAAACAACCAAAAGAAAAAAGAGGAAAAATCAAATTTAGGCATTGATTTTGAACTTACTAGCCGTGTCATCAAGAAATGTCAGTTTTACAACTGCCAATAAATTTTTAATAGCATGGGATTCAATTTCTACAAATTTTGGCTAATGATTTAATTAATAAGGGATAAATAGTAGTGATCAATAACTAAACTTCAATTATGACAAAGTTCAAATGCAGTTAATGATGTAAAATTGCACATTATGACAATCAAGCACCAATGCAAATAGAAGACTTTAAAACATCAAAAAACTGTTTCCTAACTCTACAAAACTAAAGGAAGCAAAGAGACTTCTTTTGTCATGGGAGTCCATGATTAGGAATCCCCACAAGTAAACAACCAGAGCCTTCAATAAATATGAATGCAGGGATCTAATTAGTGGCAATAGTTTGTAGAGTAGCTTTGACAACAAAAAGGGGAAAATTTAACAATGTAAAAAAGTAAGCTTCAGAAAATATAAGAGCCAGACAACATGGAGGTGCAAATATCTACAGAGATGCAATAAGACACCCACCTTCCCTCTTTGCTTATATCCAAAAATGAGGTCTATCCAGTGATGCAAATTTTCTGAGACATAGTCAGATTCAAGAGCTTGCCTATGCTTATTGATGAACTCTCTAGCACTACCTTTCGCCCATGGAGGTAATATAACATCCCCAACCTGAAAGATAGACAATAGTTGTTAAACACAGTAACTTCACCTGAATTTTGGCTTTCTTGATTATAGTCTATAGATACGGATAGGATAACTAAGTAAATATTGGCATTAGGACAACCTTCTCTCCAGACTGTTTCTCTCCCAAGTCAAGATTGAATCGATTCTCCAGGAACTCTGGCATGTAGAAAAACTCTGGAATCAGCTCTTTCACATCAGATGTGTTTCCTCTACCAGCAGCACTAAACCAAGTATCCCTTATACTGTTGAAAAGACGATCAGCATGGTCAAACTGGCCACCTTGAAGCTTTTGATTCTCTGCACTGAATGGAGGCAGGCGGAGAAGATAGAATAGGACAATTCCAGCACTAGAATAATGAGATCCATAATGAAACTTTGGGACCTCCGGATCATCCCAGCTCTCGTATCTAACAAAAAAAGACAATGTGTTACAAGAGGATCTACCGAAACAAATGCAACAGTTACAAATCTCCTTCCATATTATCATTACTATAACATTAAAGCAGGAATAAATGTAATTTCCCACAAACGCAAAAATTGTTCTGCATCTCCACAGATATACATTTTGTCTGCATACCTCTATGAACTAAGAAAACAATCCCATATCAATGACTGCAAACAACACAATCATATATAACCAACGCAATAGAGAAACAGGAGAATACCATGACAGCACCCGTAGAAACCAACCTTTTTCTAAATTCTTCTTCACCTTCAGGTGTCTGACAGCCCATTGGTTTATCAAGCCTGCGAAATGTGCTAGGATTGGATAAATCAAGATTTTCACTCTCATAATCTGCAAGAACCCATGGAAAGACTGGGTACTGGGTAAGATCACTATATCCGCGTCCTGCCAAGGTGTTAAGATGCATGAGGTACTGAAAATTGCTTATTTCACCATTTTGCCACCTTTTCGAAAATGATTTTGCCATTATCTTAAAAAGTCGGCTACCCTCATTGCTTTCTTGTTTTGATGATCCTGAAATAGTTGTGTCCAGCCTGATACAATGCAGAATATCATGATCAGTGACAACAAAAAGCAGTAAATAAAATAACACGCACATAAAAGAAAGCGCATGAGAACCGAATTAACTAAGAATAAAGATGCATGGCAAAAAAACATTAAAGCATCTAAAGAACAGTATTGAGTTATTGTATATATTTGAAGTTCTCAACTGTTTTATGGATGACTCATCAACAAGAATGTAAAAGCATAAAAGCATTCAACCAAAGCTGATGGGATCAAAACTTACATGCTATTCCGAGGAAGATTCATGGCAACGAGATTTTTAAAGACTTCTTCTCTTTCCTTTTTGTGGAAAACCAAGAGATCATTACATCCATCCATGCTAAATATTTCTATAGCAACAGGACGAAGCTGGTAATCACGCTTCAGAATCTCATGAACACTGTCAAGCTTCCACATGCGCCAAGGGTGAGGTAAATTTCCAGTGCTATGTACTTTCTCCTTTCCCCATGCACCACCACTATATGCCCATGCCCTTCCCCCAACTAATGACTTAACTGCTGTCGTCCATGATGATGTTGATTTGGATTGGAAATCTGCACTACCAGTGACATCTTTCTTGACACCCAAAGCCTGATCAATGACCGACAGTTCATCTTCACATTCCTTCTCACAGAAGCAACCAGAATCATCAATATAGAAGTTTTCAATTACATACAAACAGAGTTCACCTATCAAGAATATACCATCATGCTTGTCAAGACCTACAACCCGTTCACAATTATATTTGAATCGTATTTTTTCAAATGGTTCCAGGAAAGGTCTGATTAGGTATTCCCCATTATCCTTCAGTTCTTTATCAGATTTATCATCAGAAACCTTGACATCATCAAGTTTCATGGAAGACGATTGCCATGCAGATCCCATGTCAGATCTTCCTTGCGTGCTTTCTTCTATTGGGACCGACATTGTACTAGACTTAGCACCAAGTTCAAGTGCAGAATGGAGGCTTGCTTCATTTATGCTACTGCCCTTGTCATCATTCCACTCATTCTTATCAGAAACTGCATCTTTGAGACTATCCAAATTATCAGAAAACGGTTCTTCAAACAGCTCACCATCAGGATCACTTTGTCTCCCACCATCAGCCAAAAGTTGAAAATAAGGTTTTGAATCTGATGCACCACCAGGACCATTTTCAAATTTTACTTTAGACAACTCTGATCCCTCCAATTCAAACTTCCCATCAAGGACACTCTGGATGGTATCAATTTTCAACGTGCTGCGCTCAAGTTTCTTCCGCATTCGATATGGACCTTCGATGGGGCAAAGCTGCCATTCTGGCTCTTCTGTCAAGGAGGATTTGTTCAGTGGGAATATCCCTCGTTCATGCACAAGTTGCTGCAGATGGCATTGCCACTCACTCTCTGCATGGAGAATCCATCCATACTTATCTTGCCTAACGACTCTCAACTCTGTGGACATTGTATCACGAACTGAATCCAATGCATATCTTCGCTCATTCACCTGCTCCCAGTGTCTTAAATCCAATTTTGCAGCTTCGCGAGCCTTTCTTCCCATTTCCCTTTTTCGACGACCTTCCATAGCTTTGATTCTTACTCCAGGAAACTTTGCTGATCCAGATATATACTGCACCCACATAATGCCAGCACACTGTTCCAATACTTTATTCACCATCTGTTCAGTAGTTTGATACCACTCAAAAAACTCAGGTAAACTTCTGGTCAATAATCTATCAAAACCACCATGAAGAACATCCAGCTGCTGCCCTTGATGAGGTTTGGAAACAAGTAGGTCTTCTAATGCAGCCCTCCTATGTACCAGAAGATACTTGAACACATCAATGGCAATATTCTGTACATTTTGCCTTTTATCACAGAGAAGCGATATCAAATTCACAGATAAACAGCAATTAAGATCTGTGTCAGTATTGCTGGGACAGAATATAATTCTTCTATGAGCAACCAATAATTGCAAGACTGTGCATATATCAATTCCAGAATCAACTTGAGAGGAAGTTGAGGACAATCTTTTTTTAGGTTCAGTGAGCAAACCCAACCGTGAAAGAAGATCATCTTCCCCTATACTCACTAAAAATGATGGGAGGAAGCAATATAATATCATTCGGTTAGTGTTCTTAAGAATTGAATGAATATAAGCCTCAAGTTGCTTACTTCCTCTTGAAATTGATAAGAGCCTCTTTCCACCAGGAGCAGCTTCTTCAATTCTACCATCTTTGTTTGCCAATTGCAACATTGACAACAAGAACTCAAGAGTTTTCAAAACCCCTGACGGCTGAGGAAAACCCCCCATGTATACACGATCGACTATCATCCAGCACAAAGCATCCAAATTTGAGGACCAGCGGATCTTGTCCAATTTTTTCTCATCCTCTTCATCATCACGCAACAGCCGCCTTTCAAGGAAATTTATAAATCTACTAAGGCACAGACCCTGGAAAACTAACACTGATTCATTATCAACATAGAGCGGAACACTTTCCAAGATGTTCTCAATGACCTGTGATGCTTTCACCTGCTCGGTCACAAAATCAGCAAGAACTTCTGCAATGAAATCTAACACAGCAGTAGCTCCTGCAGAACATGGACCACCTCCATATCCAGAATCATCTATATCCAAAAGAAGCTTTGAGGTTACAATGAAGTAAGCATTTGTGGCAGATGAACCTTGAGAACCAGACTTCAGGTCTGAAGGTGAATCAAACTCCCAAGCAGACATGGAAGAATCAAAAGAAGGTGTGGCTGTCAAAGGAGATTTAGCTTCATTAGTGCTTGTCGTTACACTACCCAGCCAAGATGTCAATGCAGCAACAGGTGATGAAGGTGCAACAGGAACTCTAGAACTGGACTTTTCTGAAAAAACAGGAGAATCTGGTACAGCAAAAGATGCCGAACTCTGGGATTCAGTTGGAGGGAGGATATCCGAATTGCCTTTGATACCCTGAAAGCTAAATTCATTTGCACTGGAAGTTGCAGAACCTTGATCAGCAACATCACCATCCAAGCTCTGAACAGTTTGGACACATTCATGGGCAGATTTATTTGACTCTGATGTCGATACAGTAACACCATTTTGTGGCTTCCCTCCAGATATAGGGTTCACTGGTGCTACCATATCATCAGAGCTAGTACTTACCTGTCCTTGTGGAAAGCTTCCAACACTGATGGAGGTTTTGGCAGACTGATCCTGATCCAGAGGCAAGCTAGAAAACGTATTTTGGGAACTGGACGTATCATCACAATCATTCAAGGTTTTCTCTTCTGTCATGGCAGAGAGTTCTTTAGCCATTTTAACAGCATGTGCCGCCCTGTAAGCACAAAAGGATTAGTTTGAAGAAGCTGACCTCTTTCAGTTTATGAAAGACCAAATGCAATAAAGTTATGTAAAGTCACCCTATGATTATAGGTAGAAAATTTAGGATAACTATACTAAAAAGATAAATTCATCTCAAAACAAACCTCACAGAGGAAAAGTACAGGTCAATACAGCTTTCAAGAAATTCTGCTCGTCTACAAACTGCAGTAAACGGGGGACACATCTTAGCCAGATCAACCATAAATCTAATAACCGAAGTTGCAGCAGCAGGAGCTGATGCCTCTCCACCCATTAGGCGGGCAGCATAAGTCTTGTGCATCAGAGCTTCCCCCTGAAGCTCACCAGCAATGTCAGAATTTCCCTCTACAAGCTCAGCCACAAGGCTTGCACCAACCTGTGAAAGATTACCAGTTTGGTGTGCAATCATTGACTGCATGCTTACTCGATCAAAAGCAGTTTTAGCCATAGCAATCACAGATTCCAACAATTCAACAAACTTCAGTTCCGTATAACTTCCATCACTTGGCATAAGGGCATGAAAATCCACCATGCGAACCTCTGGTAATCGAGGATAAACTGGCTTGCCAAATATCAAACAGAACAAAATATAATAAATATCTGGGGAATCATAGAAACTCGAGAGAACCCGAATCAAACCCTGATAACCTCCACTTGTGCGAAATTTAAGTGCAAATGTTGGAGAGGAAGTAAGACACACGCCAAGTAGAGTCATCACCCATCTCATACTTGTGGGATGAACTGCTTCATCAAGAAAATATGTAATTAGCTTAGACGAAACAAGTTTATGCCACTGCTCAAGCAACTCTTCAGATTTTATAGTGACTTGAAGATCAATAAGCATCTCTAGTAACATATTTCTAACAATTACATGCTTCCCCATTGACTCCCTCCTTATTGGACTTTGTGGAACCAATCCTGGTGGATCAAATGTCATGATCACAAATCTAACCACATTTTCAAGCTCAGAAGATAGAAACCCATCTTCCAAAATGACACCAAGCAATACAACCAGTTTTTCTAGGACAGGAACTTCAACATCACCCCTTTGCAAAGTCACTAGTAAATGTTGGACAAGATTAATTCGACGCAAAATTGTAAGATTATGATTTCTGTACCAGTGCATGGACACTAAATTTTCAAGAAATCCAAGTAAAGAAATTTGTATTGAAACTGGGGCTGTTACCCATAGTGTCCAATCCAACAAGACATGTTCGACCATGTCCGCATTGGACAAAACAATGCAATTAGAAGTTTCAGCAGCAGTATAAGTATTCTCCAGCTCTGAAAGGTGGCTAAATGTATCCTTTGGCACAGAAAAATCATCCATGTCTCCATGAGATCCAACTGAAGAATTATCATCATGAAACTTTGACAAATAATGATCCTCAAGACTGGTATCCTGCACAGATCCAGGAGACAAAATGGTCTGAGTGGCTTCCAACTTCTTTGGTTCGGAAAAGGACGCCTCACAAGCAGCTATCTGAAAGAAGATCTCAAGAGATTGCATGTCAAATAATGCCATTCTGCGATGCAGAAAAAGAGCAAGTAGATGATAACCCCTATATGTTTGCATGTCCTTGAGATTCTGAGGGTTTTGATGAAGCACAAAAGCAAGCAAAGTAAGGGCCATATGCAACATATCCCTAGTTTTTGCAGCATCTACAAGGGCAAGGACAAGCTCCATCCCACCAATTGGACGGATAGTCTCTCCAATTAGACCTTGTTTACAAACATAAATATCTCCAAAGAGACGTCCAAAGCGTGGAATACCTGCAACCATAAAAAATGACCATAAGAAGACTCAGACTGGAACAGCACCTCAAATAGGTGAAAGAAAATGAAATCCAAAACTTTCCAAGTTTAGTCACACACCTCCAATGGGAGAAGCAGCTGCTGACATAGGATCAACCAGATTGAGCATTGAAAAGCTAGCTGACAATCGATTGAACTCTGTAGAAGTTCCATCAAATGCAAAAATAAGTTTCTTTCCTGAAAGCTGTAAGGAAAGGTTCCCAAGTCTGTCCAAATCCCAGACAATTCCACTCCCATCTGCCTTTAGATCTCCCTGTTTGTTGGAAGTATCAAGTCTTTGACCGGTAGCAGCCAAGGCAACATCAGCATCTAACGAATCTAATATGGCCATGCTACCACCACCACAGGCCTGGTTAGGCACAAATTGCAGAAGATCTGTGTCCTGAAAAAGCCCTCTATATCCTCTACCAAGTATATACATAAAACATATACAGCCTGGAGTGAGAACCTCCTCAAATAGATAGCAAGAGCGCATTTTCCACGTCAAGTCACTTACTCTAGCAACCCCAGCTGACGTCCCAATAGTGACATGCAATGGTTTACCTGGAGGGGACGGTGAATATCCTAACTTCCCAGTGTGTCTTAGCTTCCCATTAAGATAAACATAGGCAACACTTGCTTGGAAGAGCCCAGCAAGAGCATTTGGTTTGCTGTGAATGACTGCAAGGTGATGCCACCTTCCTTCTTCAAGTTCTAAACCAGAAAATGATAAGAAGGAAGAGCTGCTAGTGGAAAGAGTCAGAACACCATCCTCCTGGAGATAAAGTTCAGCATAGGTTGCATTTTCATTGCCAGTACCCCCAACAGAAAAGATCCTTAAAAAGTTCCGCTCATGCAATCCACCGGAGCCAGACCGCTTCTTTGGAACAGTAGATTTCAATGGGTCATTGTCTTTTGACTGTGATTTCAAAAAATTTTGAAATTGAAACCAACAAACGAAGGAATAACCAGCAGCTGGAGGCCATGATCTTTCCCCCAATGAAACCTGAATAGCAGCATGCCCAACCTTGCTCATATCCATCTCCACATAAGGTGCCAGAGAGAGTGTTTCTGAGGACATATCTTCCATCAAAATTAACCTTTCCATCATTTCAACAATTATATGACCTGTATTTTTCAGCTTCATTTGCAGAACATATCTGATGAGCGTACGAAGTTCAGATGCAGATAGCCTAATCAACAGAAACATTTAGTTATTCAAATTTAAACTAAGGCGCACATTAAATGGAACACAATCACTTTCAGTCAATAACAAAAAAAAGAGTATGAACCCTACCGATAAGAACCAAGGACTTCAACAATTTTCAATGCAAAAGAAAGCAATGAAGATGAACCCAGAAGAAAAGGGGTGATAGTCTCCAGCAAAAGTTCCACACAACCTATAGATAAGAGAGAGGGGGGGGAGGGGGACAAAAGTGCGTGAGCTTGTCAAGAGAGATGGGAAAACAAAAAACAAAAACAAAAAGGTGTAGTACATACCTACAGAGGTTAGGTTTTCCTGATTGAAGGGGCCAGCTCGAGCCAACTTTTCGATTAAGTCTAAAAGTTTTAATTGAACCATAGGAGTAAAATGCAATAAAGAACGGAGCAGAACTCTAACAGCACCAGCATTGTAAACTCTCTCTTTTTCAGGATTAATTGGACCTGACGCGGTCAATAAAAGATTACGAGATGACTCATCTATGGTGGCATTTGATTTAGTTGAACCTTCTGATGCTAAGAAAGGTGGAATCACTATTTCAAGGGCAAGTTCTAGCATCAACTGGATGACTTGCTTTTCATGCTCAACACAGAGTAAGCCAGACTCGCAAAGAAGATCAAAGAAAGTCTGTGAAGATATAATGGCATGCAACTTCATTCGATTAACAACGTTGTCCGAAACTCCAGCAATTACAAGACGCATCAAATATGTAAATACTTTAATGTAAACACTCAATAAAGATTGGTCCACGTCCCCACTTTCATTCTGGAATCCATGTAGTGTGGTAAGCAAAAGGGAAAAGCCTGTGGCTTCACCGAACACCTTCTGTGCAGAGCTATTAACTCCCAATACCCGCCATAGTGCACCCATAGTATCACATGTTGCGTCAAGGGAGAGCCGATATTGCAACCCCAAAGCACTAGTCACCATTCCACTTTTCAAAATTTCAACCAAAACACCTAATTCTTCAGGATGAGCCTGACAATAGACATTATAATCAGACGATCATCATGATGATTCACGTAAAGAGGAAAGAAAACAGCACTAAGAAATCTAATAGGCAGGATGCATCACAAGAAAAAAGAAATTGTGGAATTAAACCAACCTGAGAACTATCTTCAATTATAAGACATGTCAATATCCTGAGGACCCCAGGGCGATGTACATCAGAAGCCAGGAAAGGCAGGATGGTAGTCACACCATTAGCTGCGCGAAACGAAGCTTGATTAGTCTCGGCTTTCTTCAATAAAGATACCATGCAGTCCCAGGCAATAGCAATTGTAGCATCAGCATCAAAAATAGGGGACTTCCCGGTACCAGGTTCCGAAAGCCTAGGTGAAGAAATAATAGCATCCTTTTTGTCCAGATGTTTCTTGAAGCTGGTCGAGCTATTTTTTCTCTCCAACGGATGGAGGTTAACATTCTGTGCATCCAGACCCCAATGCCTGTGTTGCTTCAAATCATCTAACATAACTTCCAAAACACCAACTTCACGCAGAACTTTCTTGTACTGTTGATCAAAGGATAAGAGTTTTACAAAGAAAGAGAGTATTGTATGCTTCAAGTCTGATGTTATTGGCTGCTGCAACAAGCAGCAAAGTGAAAGTAACTCTTGCTCAGGAACACAATTGACAACAGTCACAGCATACTCGAGAATTTTCAAAATTATCTCTTGCAAAGATGAAGGAAAACCAGCCATGTTTAAAATTAAAAGTGGAACAGTTCGCAATTGCTGACACAATTTATAGTTTTCTATATGTCCTGAAAAAATTTTGAACAGTCTATTTAATACTTCAGCCTGCAACTCCCGGCTACTTGCTTTGAGTAGAATATCTTGTAACATCTGGACTGCTTCCAGGTCCTTAATTTTATCAATGTCTTTCTCCCATAAATCATCACCAAGCCAATCCATCGATGATGTGCGACTTCTGTTATGAGGCCCACCCTTGTTCTTAGAACCCTTTCCTCCAGAATGTGGAGACTCAATTGGCCCGGTTTGGGCTAGACTAACAAGAACATCTAGCAATCTAGATAATGTGGGTGAAAGATATTGAATGGAGTCATCGAAATTTTCTCTTCTGCAATCTTGGGAACCATCTGTAGCACCATCCTGTTCATCAGATGTGTTGGAATGAATAGACTGAAAGCCCTGGTTTTTTTTCAAGTTGGACAGAGTGAGAGCAAATTGAACAAGGAATTGATATCCATGCGCATTATGTATATCCTCACGAAGTCTGACACTGCCGGCATCTGTAAAATAAATATAACAAATCAAAACTACCCAAACAGTAGATGGGGACAATAATGCTGTCAATTTTTTCTAGCAGTGAAGTAATATGTGCAGTCAATGATTATGCCGTCTATCAGAAACTCGTACTTCCTCTTTGGTTTTGGTAACTCGGAAGAATTGATTAGGAAATTACCAGTTCTATGCGACAATTCCACACACTTAAGTAACAAGTCGACAATCCCTACAGTATAGGCGGCATCACCGCAATCGGGATCAAAATCTTTCACAGCCAATAAAAGAACCTTTATCTGCATGACAAAAAGATATATCACATAAGATAAATTTCAACAAAACAAAATGAATACTTGAGGTAATAAATCATAATCAGTACAATATCCTACGATTGTACTGCTTAAAAGGTGCAAACACTAACGACCTCAGCATTATACAATATAGCCAGTGGCAAGCAACAAAGGTACAAATACATGATAGTTTATAATGATACTGTACATGTATATTTTATCAAGATGTTAAATTATTTGAGCTCATTATAGTTTTACTGTGTACAGCAACTTCCTAAGATGTTTGGAACTGTAGTAAGTTGAGCACAGGAAAATTTCAGCACTGATATATAGTAATTTCATGGGTATGGTTACAAAGAATGTAGAAATAATGAAATATATAGTATTGGTTGCTGAAGAGATGCTTGCAATTTACATGAGTTTTAAATGGGTCAATTGAATAGTACACAGATAATATCTTGAGTAAATCGGCCCATTGCCTTGTCTTTTCTTTGAAGAATATCCAAACAGATCAACAAAATCAAATTAACAACACAAGAAATCCAACTTCATGGAACTTGTTTATAATATATTAGCATATCCACCTAAACAAAAAATTAGACGTTAGTAACTCCTGCATTGTGTTCTGATGGTTTCTCCCAGGTACTTCCCTTAAGCTATGTTCAGAAGAGCCTGTTGTGAATATTTTTTCCTTTAAATAACAGATCTGCCTTTCTAATACAGAATGGACAATGTTTCCTTTATGAAACATGCATTATATTTCATGTATAGGTAATTACGCAGCTCAAGGTCCACAATATGATTATCATATGAGAAGCTGTGAATGCTTTGTTTTTCTATTCACTTGGCATAAAATGACAAGGGGAAGAAACGAGGAGATCTTTTCTCACAATATTCAAATACGACAGCTACATCAATCCACCCCTTGTGCCAATTTCCAATAGTAAGAAAATAAGTTTCCAACGTTGGAGGCTCAATCAATAATCTAGGCTATTGCTGGTGACCACTGGCTTGTACAGTAAAGTTTAACAGCTGAAAAAATATATACATAACTACAACATACAACAAAAGGTATCATATCTATCTAGTGACACAAGTTATTTGACAATAGAGTAGGGAGAAAAAGGAATCAAACTAACAACATACCAGATGATGCTTGCGGATGTATTTGGCCGTACTTCCATTGTCATTGCCCAAAAGTAGACCAAGTATCTAAAATTATAAAAGCACCAAAACTGTGAGGCAATCAATCATCAGATGCAGAAAACCAGCTCAAACTACTCACATAAACAGTATTTACATCATTTGTCACTATTTTGACCATAGAAGCATGCATTTCACGTACCTGCATGGCATGTCTATGAAGTTGTATACTGTGCAGTGGAACAAGTCCTTCCTTATAACGAGAGAAAACAATCAAAGATCCCTTGGCAACCATTTGAAAAAGTAACTCAAGTGACTCATCCTCAATCAAACTTTGTGCAGCTGATGGATGGCTTGCCAGGGCTTTCATGATATGCACAACACTAGCCTCTACCTACATAAAGCAAACTAGTTTAAAATGCAAATATAGGAATTGGAAAATTCCAGTTATAAACTGATAACCAATTCGAGTATTTTATGCTCAATGCTCTATGGATACGGAAAGGAACTGCTATACGAACTACTGCAATACAGTGATTATGCCTTGTGCTACAATTGCCATTAGAATTTAGTGCCCAAATCATTGTTCAATATTTTCAAATTAACAAAGGCTGCTAGGCCTAAGTTTGTCACACACAAGAAAAATTCAAATCTTTAAAACATGATTAGATGCCACCCACTGGTGCATTGAAACACAAAAACACGCATAAAATATACATAGTACGGAGAGAAAGGAACCTCAAGTCGGCGCCCTTCCCCAATATCACCATTATAATCTTTTTGCAATACCAACTGCTCTTCATCATCAATAGCAGTATTTGCTCGTTGACTGGTTACATCAGGATTTAGAAGGGCATTTAGAACATGAATGAGACAGCAAAATATCCCAGAATCAAGTAGAGATTGTTTGTCAATAGGCTGCAGAAAAATGCACACACAAAAACTCCACTTAATGCTTATGAAGAATCAAGGAATTTACAACGATGGAAACACAAAATCTTTCACAAAATCTTTCGAGAAGCATACTCCAGACACAAGGATTTCAACTGAAGCTAATAAATTTGCTCCTGGACTGATGTCATCCTGCAAAGAATGGTATCACTGTAAATTCACAAAAGGATGTACAGCTTTAAAAAAGGGCAATTTCGAGAGAGAAATGTTCAAGAGATACCTTTTTGCCTTCAGAGAAGAAGTTCAAAACTTGAGCAACATCCAGTGATCTTGATTTGCTGCTTATTTTTAACTTTTCTATATCTGTTACAAATGCTCTTCCAACAACGAAAGAGAATATGTGTGTCTCAACTAACCTGTTTGCCATCAATGTAATAAAAAATCACTTAACAAAATCCCACCAGCAACATGTATAACATTTTATCTTTCAGAACAGTAAATCTTCAGGAAGGAAACACCAATCCACCTTTTTTTTCCAAAAATCTTCAGAAAGAATAACTATAACTATATAAACCATATGATTATTTTATGACAATGACATCTCTAGACCTGCTTGTGGTTATAAGAGACGATTTTTCGACCAAAAAAACCATACATGTCTGTATGATATTTTTACTCTCTTGGACCACACATATATCAACCACCAGTTAAAAGTTCATTAATTGCCATCATTGTAAGTTACAGCAAATTTAAGTATTGGCATTTTTGCCTTCAGCAATCCTTATCAATACAAAGCACTTGGAAAAGAAAAGTCAAGCATATAAGAAGCATTTACTGCACCACACAAACTGGATAGTAAATAAATGAAGCAATATGTTGCAATTTCCAACAGACAATTGTATTTACAAAACAAGGAATGCGATTACTGGAGTACAAAACATTTGCCCTAATGCTTAATCACACCAAAAATGTTGCATATAAAGTAAGGCATCCATGAATAAGTATGGAATGAAGATAAGGAGAAATAGTGTCTTTACATGGTAACTAACTGAGCTACATTAGCATGCTGCTTTACTAATTTACAAAAGGCATCTATACTCAAAATCAAGGACGCTTCCTTTTCCTGCAAGCAAATGACAAAGCATAAGCAACTGATAATTTACCATAATGAACAATTCAAGGTCAAATATGAATGAGACCACCAGAAACCTAAGAAGCAATAAAGAGAAAGAACCTTCTCAGAGCTGGATGACCGAAACTCTTCCCAAAATCTCTTGAAGTCCAATTCCAGTTCATGTTTATCCCTGATTTAAAGCTAGAAAAGGTCATAATCATATGTAACATTAAAAGTGAAGCATGTGATGTAATAATTTAAAATTGAAAATAAAAAATAAAAAGCTTGAGAATCAGTTCTCACCAAATATTATACATCAATTACAAGAATTTGAAATTAGAGGCACTAAATGAAAGAACACGAGTTCATATCTTATTCTTTAAACTTAGACTCAACAATAAACCAACATGAGACATGTTCCAAAATATGCTCCCATGTGACAATGATTAATGAATGGATGTGCAAAACTAACTGTAAATGTGCTTTCATTTATATAACCATTGGCTAATTTTAAACTTTCTATTGATAAATATGAGCATCTGGTGGCTCGGAGCTAAATGTCATAAACAGCTAAATGTGCAGATCAGCCTATGTGATTGCAATTTAAAAAATTGATTCTCTAATTGAGCTACTGATGAACTATCACGCAGTTAAGTTTCCAACTTTCTATTACTGAAATTTAATACGATGCCATTTGCACCATGCATCATCACAAACTAGAACACTACTATTTATAGTATTTAGTGAAAATCAGCCAAGGAAATGAAATTAGTTGTACTGTATGTACTTCCCTACAAGATAACAATTTTAGTAACCATGTTGACAAATCAAAAACTAATAGTAAAACAAACACTAGCAATCTCGCGGAAATCTAAATTATTCAAGAGACATACACACACGCACACATGCACACAAAGATAACTGCCATGGTTTTAAGAACAAACGAGACTCTGCTTTCTCTACCCAGCAATAACCCTTTGGCTTAAACTAAGCTAACAAAACTTCTTACAGCTTAGAATTGACAACTCAAGTCAATGGCAGAAAATAGAAAGCAAAGTTAATAAAGGATCTTGGAAATAATCTGATAACCCATCATACTTCCCACAAAATACCAATTACAGAAGTAAACTGTCTGAATAAAGTTTTCGAGGAAAGGTAAATCCACACGTCTCTCTCCTTTCCCTTCCATTCTTCACAAGCAAAACTCGAAGCCAATGTAATAGCCAAGCTCAAATCCTCCCACTCAAACAACAGAATACAATTTCCATTGCTTAAACTCAACCAACCAACTACTAGCACATCAGAATCATACTTATTTTCAACTCAAAATAGCTCATAATCAAATGCATTTTAATCAAACTTCACACTGAGAGAGATTTAGCCAAAAACTATATTTAACACACAAAAAAATAAAATAAAATAAGAAGTGAAGTATCAATCCTCTAGCCTGACTAAAACAAAGCATTCCTTAACTAATTATTCAAAGATTTACATTAAGTAAAATAGTGCTAAAAGAAGAATGTTGATGCGGAACAAACCTGGAAGGAGAGAGAGGAGAGATTTGCGAAGCTGAGAAGGCATTGTGGTTAGGAGAAGACGAAGGAAGAGATG
Organism: Arachis duranensis; assembly: GCF_000817695.3. NCBI lineage: Eukaryota > Viridiplantae > Streptophyta > Magnoliopsida > Fabales > Fabaceae > Arachis > Arachis duranensis. The sequence continues at coordinate 10,184,883 of NC_029773.3, read as the reverse complement.
TAGGGGAAGAAGCAGAAGGAAAAGAAGCGGAAGCTGAAGCTGAAGCTGAAGAAGAAGAAACAGAGGGCGGCGATTGAGTGAAGCCAACCTTCTCTCTGAAGTCCTTAAGCAACGTCCCCCATTTCATCGTTCTCCTACCTCTCGATCCTTCAAACACATCAACAACACAGTTAATTTCAACAGATCCACAACAACAACATGAAAAAAGGAAGAAAATCTGCGATTATTACAGCTCCGAATGCGTTCAACCGTGCCGATTCAAAAAATAAAAATGGCAGGGAAGGTTCAGCGCCAACCGAGATCCGCCACCACCACCACCAGATTGCGATTCGAAATACCTCCAGATTCGTGAAAAAATTGAAAGTTCTTCGCGGCGTTTTTTTTTCTTTCTTTTTCTTTGTTCGTTCTTCTCTTCCCTAATTTTTTACTATCATTTTAAATTTTTTTCTGGTTTCTTTCTTCTTCGTCGTCGTCGTCGTTGAGGTCTTCGATCAATCTAGCTTCCTCTAATTTCTCGGAAAATGTTTCGCAGCCCTAGAAAGCGGAGGGAGAAGAGAAGAAGAGAGCTAAAAACGAAACGGTGTTTTTTTTTTCTTTTTTTTCTTTTGTGAGAGGTACTGATGTTTGTTCGTTTGTTGAGAGAGAAAATAATTAAATTGGAAAAAAAGAAAAAAGAAAATAGGAAGAAGAAGAAGAAGAAAAATAAAGTAAAAAAGGAGAGTGGAGAATTTTTTGGAAAAAAAAAATTAAAATTGTTGCGGGGACGGCCTCTTTATTTTCTTTTTCTTCAACCTATTTCGCTTTTGTGTTTTGCTGATGGTATTTATATGTGCAAGTTAGTGTGCGTGTTTTTTTTTTCTGGTACAGTTTTTCTTGTTCTCTTTTCACTCCCTTTGTCCATGTCAGCATAGGGTCCACGAATTGGAGGGATCCACGTGGAAGCCCGTGATTGAAGGGAGCAAACGTGAAAGCCTCTTCTCTCTCACTTTGTTGGCGTCTTTGGTCTGCATGAGATTTGGTCTTCAAAGATTATAATATTAAGTTTGACATTTGATTTGTGGCCTGTCCCATGTTGTTGATTTGCACTTTCCTCTTTAATTTAAGAATTTAATTTTCATATTAATATAAAATAATTTTATACCTTAATAAAAATAGTTATCTTTTATGTTTATCATGTAAATAGTCTTTAAAAAACAAATATAAATTAATAAATATGTAATAAGTTTTATACTATTAATTAATTATTATATTAAATTTTTAAAATATTACTAACTAATTAATTCATTCTTCTATTACATTCTGTCAAGAATTTATAAATCTACCATTTCAATCATTAAATACTTACATGGTAATTTTTTTTCTTATGGAGCTATAAATTTATTATAAAGTTTTTCAAAAATATAACTGTCATATTACTCTTATTAATTAAGTAATATTAAAGATTATCATTTATTGGGAACTATTTTGTGAGCTAGACCAATAATAATAATAATAATGCAATGACATTTTTTTTCTTATTTAAGGCTTATCTCATTTTCTTTATTTATAAGTTTCTCTAGGATATATAATTATACATGTTTGATAGAAATATTTTTTGAAGTTTTTTTATAATATTTTTTAGTCTGATAAATTAAAAATTAATTTGTTATAAATCGAAATTTCATTTAAAAATTTATTATTGACCAATAAATTACTACATATACAAAACAAAATTCGAACACTTAAACGAACCACTCGACCAACCATGGATTTGTTAATAATGCTGAGGAGAGGCATTATTTCAAAGCAGATTAAATTACATTAAATTTCTTAAAGACAAAGCCTTGTGAGTTATGTGACGTAGATAGGTTCCTTTTCTTTTGGGGCATTGCCATTTTACGCTGAAGGAGTTGTTGCCAAATGCCAATATCTTTCCAATTTCTTTATTTATTAAATAAATCTGCCAAATTAAAGAATGTCTGCTATAGTGCTATGTTTTCCTTTTTTTGTATTTTTTTAATGTCTTTTAAATAATTTGAATGAAAGTTCTATCTTCTGCCAATTTTATAATGGTTTGATTTGATTAGAAGTTTTCATTTAAGCAAATTTATCTTTGCAACATACTTATTATCAAAACTTTTATATCGTATGCTTACGAAAATCATGCAATTCTTACAAAGACATTTAGACATTTTCTCTAACATTAATTGGATATCTATCTATTCATTGGTGGTAATTAAATTAAATATACAAAAATATAATTTGATAATTTAATGTGTTGATTTAAGAGGTTCAACCTTTTTCCTTATTCAAATTTTGTGATTGACAAGAAAAAATAGTTGAATTTTATTACATTTTCAAAATTCAACTAACAATAGTTTTGGTCGAAAAAAATTATAACTGTGGATTTTTTTTTCAAAAATTATTAATATATTTCCTAATTATTTATACATTTAGGTATGTATATCTGATCTTTCAAAAATATTTCCTTAATTTTTATCATATATATGATGATTAGTAGACAGATATGAATTTATCAATTCATGGACGACGACCATTCAAGACCAAACTTTTTAAAATATTCAATTAATAACATGTTTGAAAAATTCTTAAGTGATCTCTTGGTCTTTTACAATCAGCAATTAAAAGTGTGTTTTATTTGTATTTTTATTTTTTATTTTTGTTTTTAATATTTTTTTTATAATTAAAAGAAAACAGATAAAAAATAAAATTTTATTATTTTTTTATAAAAATTTAAAAATAAAAAACACAAAAAAAAAAAAACGTAAACGAAACGCATCCTGATAATTTTATTTTCAAAACATTTTATCTTCACTTGACATGGAACAAAATAATCAGCAAGCATAAAGTACTGATCATAGTTTACATTAACAATTATTTATCTAAAATTTTGTTGTTGATCCGATCATGATCTAGTAAATTATGATATTTACAAGATCTTTCTAATTTTTAGATGTTTATTTTAAGCTTGACGAATGGATGATATATATGTTGAACTCATTTGAACCTTTGTATTTTAAAAATGAAAAGTCAATGAAATGCGATGTAACTAATTTATTAAGGCCACAACATGATGATTAATTCCTTTTCTTTAAAGGTATAGTCCTATTTTTATTCACAAATTTTAGACAGAAATATTTGATAATAAAAAATATTGACAAAAAATTATTAAAATATATTATTTTTAGTTTTATTTAATATACTCTATAATAAATAAATGTTAAATACGATAAATTTGGATTGTTTGAATCGATATTTTTTAATATTGATATTTAAAATTGTGACAAAGTTGTGTCAAAAAATAAAACTAACTTTTAATTATAAAAGATGAATTTTGATGGACAAAATTACGTAAATTTTGAAAATTTATCTAAAATTCATAAATTATTCTTTTTGTTCTGTGCAGAGGGTTTTTTCCGTCTGTTCCACAGAAGAGAATGGAGGCTAGAGTTTTCTGGTTTGAGGCAGATGCCTTAAGGCCAGTCATTTATTCTTTGCAGATGATTCTATTTTGTTTAGTAAGGCGACAATAAAAGATTGCGAAAGTTTACTAGAGTTGTTTAAAGACTATGAAAAAGTGAGTGGTCAAGTGATAAATTTAGATAAGTCTTCTATTTTCTTTAGTAAGAACACTCCTCTATCAGTCCGTAATCAGCTGGCTGCCCTGTTGTCTGTACCACATGTTGGCTGCCAAAATAAGTATTTAGGTCTCACAGCAGTGATTAATAGATCGAAAAAAGAGACATTTAACTTTGTCAAAAACAAAGTTTTGCAAAAATTATAGCATTGGAAGCGAGCTTTGTTGTCAGCTAGTGGCATAGAGGTTTTAATAAAAGCAGTGGCAACTGCAGTGCCTCTATACACACTGAGCTGCTTTAAACTCCCCGAGACACTATTAGATGACATCCAAAAGTCAATAATGCAGTTTTTCTGGGGCCAAAAGAATGCAGAGAGGAAGATGCAGTGGATTAATTGGCGGATTGCTTGTAGACTAAAGAACCAAGGTGGTCTGAATTTTAAGGATCTCAGGGCTTTTAACTTGGCTATGTTAGGAAAACAGGGATGGAGGTTGATCTCTCGGCCTCACTCTCTAATTTACAAGGTCTATTAAAGCAGATATTTTAAATTTTCAACCTTTCTACGCGCAGAAATAGGTAATAATCCATCTTGGGTTGGAAAAGTGTTCTGGAAGGTCGAAAAGTTATGGAGAAAGGCATTTTTTGGAAGATTGGAAGGGGACATTCAGTTAAAATCTTAGAGGACAACTGGATAAAGCAAATTCAACTAAATGAAATTCAAATTCTCAACCATTCACGCAATCACCCGATTTGGGTTTCTGAACTACTCCTACCAGATCAAATTGGAATCAAGAGCAAATCACCTTAACATTCACACAAAGCGTAGCGCAGGCAATCATAAACACAAGCATCAGAACAATAGAAGATATGGTTACCTGAAATAAAGAGAATAATGAATGCTACTCGGTTGCCTCTGGATATATGTTGGCCTTTCAGTTCTACCATGTACCAGTTGAATTTTTATCGAAACAATGCAGAAGAGGAGAAGTCTGGAGTTCAATTTGGAAGTTAAAATACCAGCCCAAAATTAAAATTTTTCTATGGAAAGTAATGCATGAAGGCTTACCAGTCAAAGAAAGATTGCACTCTAGAATCCAAATGGTGAACCCAATCTGTAATCGATGTGATGCTACAGTGGAATCAATTCTCTACTGCCTCACCCAGTTCCCGGAATCAGAGAATGTTTGGAAAATAGCAAGCCTTCCCTGGACAAACTAAGAAACAGAAACATGGAGATGGTGGTAATGGCTCCAAGAACAACTTAGAGAGAGAAGGCAAATGCAAAAAGAAACTCATTTGACAACAATACTAACCTGACAGATTTGGAAGATGAGGAACTTGAGAATTTTCGAAGCCAAAGTCATTTCTCCTCAAGAAGTAGTAGCTATTGCAAGGTCCGAAACTCTGGAAGCAGTGACTCACCTCCATTGATGAAGCTCAAAGAACGACGCTCCTTCTCCAAAAACTCTTCCTTTTTCAGTTTACCCTTTTCACGCCTTTTAGTAACGTTCTATGTCTTAATTAGGAGTTAATATCTAGCATTTTTGCTTAGTTGGGGAATTCCCATTTTTCTCTTGTTGTAAGCCCAAAATAGACCTTTTATTTTATTGCATCAATAAAATTTGTCTTTTGGGAAAAAAAAACTTAACCGATATCTCATTCGCACTTTCCAATTTTCAGTCCTCTAACTCTTCACCAATCACTACCACCACCTTAATTTTCATTTTTTTATTAAATCAAATCTCAATTTGGCTCGATACTCAGAATGACTCCTACAATTTCGTTCGTCCTAATTAGAACCTCCAAATTTACAATCGTGACTCCGGATTATCCTTGCGATCATCTCTGTCACTGGAATGCTGATCTGGCACAATTACATGACATAGTAGACTACATGTGGCCTGTTAAGTATTGAATAGGATTGGTAACAGTTATGTAACCTGGAGATGGAATTTTATGTCTCAATCTAGCTTCTACAATTAAAATAAATTCCTAAACAAAACCTCAAAACTCTCAAACTGACAATTCATCATCATCTTCATAGGGATGATTAGGAGCAACAGTCAAGGTTCAAGGAGCTCAAGCATAGTTGTCAGAACCGAATCAGTGATCGAATCGGTCAAGTTACTGGTTTATTGATTTATTGGTTCAACCGATAAATCACTCGTTGAACCAGTAAAATCGGTGTCACGTAAATAAAAAATATAAAATAGTTAAAAACTTAAAATTAAAATTTGAAATACATATCTTCACTAACATTTTATGAAAGAATTAAGTCTCAAATTATAAAAATAACCAATATAAAAAAAACATATAATTTTTCAGTAATATTACAATAGTATCTTAATTTGACACAATAAAAATAACAATTAATTCACAAATTCTATCATCTAACTATAATATCAGTAGATTTTAACACTAATATCAAAATAAATAACCTTAATCACAATACTAGAATTGAAATAAATCAAGCAGATTAATAAAGTTTTAGTAAAATTCTTATTTATATTAATAATGGTATATAATTAAAATATAATTAATTTGAAAAATAGAGAATACAAAATTAAATTAAATTAGATATCTATAAAATTATGTAATTGAATGTATACTATATAATTAATATTTGTCACTTTTAATAGTAAGAAGGTTTTAAGTTCGAAACCCAGGGGAGACATTTTGAATAATTTTTCAAATAGACCGGTTCGATTATACCGATTTTCACCAATTTTGACCGGTTTGTTCTGGTTTTTATCGGTTCATAGCGGTTTGCTTTCTTAAATGGTTCAAGAAGTAAACCAAACCGGTTCAGAATCCGAATCACCAGTTTTTCAGTTTATCCAGCCAGTCTGGTTCGATTCTTACACTATGAGCTCAAGTAGGTCACGTTCGCATGAAACATGGGCGAAAACCACGAATCGCATCACCCAATGGGTGGATGCGGGATGTGCCATATTCTTTGTTGGTTTGGTATAGAAGCCAATTTTGAGCAACTTTTTTTTGGTTGGTTAAACTACAATGTGAATTGTTGAATCTTGGGAACTTATTGAAACCCGCTTATTAATTATTTTTTATGTTAATTTTTTTTTCTAGTATCATTGCAGACTGCAGGAAAGAGATGGTGCGGTCTTTTCGTATGGACATATGAGAAGGATGAAGTCATTGTTGGGAGAGTTGATTCTGCAAGAAATGTTGACCATTGAAAAATGAATTTAAGCTACACAATTAGAGATTTGAAAGCTGATGGTAGGATTTTAAAAATATGAAACTGTGTTTTAAGTTTGTTTGAGTTTTTTATTGTGATTTTGTGTATTGATTATGACTTAGTTGTAGAAAAATAATATGTGAAATTGTTTTTAATTGTACATATCAAATTGACTTAAATGCAATAGATATATTAAATATTATCATTTTTTGCAAGGTACACATATCAAATTGCAGTTAAAAACATGACCAATTGAAGATAAATTATAATAACTAATATGCAAGTTTTATTTCAAATTAGTTAATATGGTGATGTTGAATATAATTATATTTTTTAAATGTACACATATGAAGTTGCAGTTAAAAATAGCATCTAATTGAAGATAAATTATTATAATAATTAATATGCAAGTTTTATTGTCAAACTGGCTAATACGGTGATGTTGAATATTATCACATTTTGTAATGTACACATATTAAGTTGCAGTTAAAAATAACACCTAATTGAAGATAAATGATAATAATAACTAATAGGCAAGTTTCATTTTCAAATTGATAATAAGGTGATACTAGCACTGACAGTTATAACAGTCACCAGCATTGATGTCTATATAGTATTATCATTATACAAAATAGTAAAATTATTTAAAATAGAACCACCTATTCAAATTCAAACTTAAACACTCTATATCGATTTTACTGTTTCTCACTTATACATAAATAAATCCCAAAATACAATTATCAAGATGAAGCCAAATCTAACATAATTGAATACTACAAAGCATAAAGCATCTCATCACTTTTTTCTTGGAGATATGAAGCCTGACATAGGGATAAATTTTATGACCCCTACCAATCTTGCTGTTGTCCCAGAACTTACTTCCTACATTGGGTCTATATTTGTAGCAAGTGAGGGTTGAGTTGATCTTCTCTTTGGGGGTAACTTCTTTGACTTTGTATGTTGAATTAGAACAAGTGGAGTAACATGCAAGATAATGGAAAACTTGGATCTTGTATTTTTTTAGTTTTTTCTTATCCTTTGCATAATTTTCCGCTTTATTATTCCTTTATCGTCCTCCTCATATTGAAAAATCTGCTGCAAAATTGAGACATTGTTAATAACCAAAATCAATAAATAGATATAAAAATAACATAATGTGAAGAATATGAAAATAAGAAAAAACAAGGAGCTATATCATATTTTAAGTAATATAAATAGCTAGATAGCATTTAATAGCTAAAATATATACATTAAGATACCAACTTTAAACATATGAAATAGTAAGCACATAAATTTACTAAGTTGTATAAAATACCCAATATGAAGTTTTTACCCAAAAAAAATTATAGCCAAATTGCATTAAACTATCAAAACTAAAGTTATACCTTAATTGTGTTATATGCATGTTTCTTCAAAGTCATGTTTATCGTTCTCCAACTCTTTTTACATATGAAAAATTGGTTAAAGTCAGCATCCAAACTCCCTAAAAACTCACTTAATAGGTCAATCGTTTGATCAATTGGTTGTAACTCTTTATTAAATCGTAGTATAATCTTTCTATCAGGAGGAAGTGATATAGCCTCTTTGACGCTCAATTTCATCCCTTTTTCCATGCCATCCTCTAAGGAAGTAAAAAAACTTAATTGTCATTATTGTTGCACAAAAAGTAAATAGAATACAATGAATTAAAAAATCAAACATATCCAAGATAGGATGAATAATTATTACCAATGACATTAACAGTCAAATAATTCGTATCCTTGCGGCTGTTGGCATTTATGTGACCTTTCGGGATCTTGTTTAGCAAATAAGTCATTGACGTGATCATCCCACGATTCAAGCTCATCAGCCTCTGGATCATAATCTTCATCCTCCGAAGATATATCGTCAACTTCAGCTTCTAACCGAGTCTCTGTGCGTGATGCAGAAGCTTCAGAGACATCACTCAGATTTAACAGAGATAGTCGTGTTTCAATACGTGGTGGACAAAATTTTGAATCATTTATTCGGGACATTTAATTACTATTGTCCTTAATTACAACATCAGTGCCGGCATTAATTTGCCCTGCACTCATAAAGGTATACCGAGGTCTCCTAGGCATTTTTTAAAACCTTAATACAAACTAAAGTCATTATACAATTACCTGACAAATGAGAATGTTAAAAAATTTATTTGGTACATATAATTTTAATTTCATTTTTTATAGGTATTTTTTTCAGTATTCTAGACTTTTGTGGGTATAAATAGTTATTTTTTCTTGTGAAAAATTTCATGGTAAGATTGGCATCAGCATTATTAGATGTTATGAAATTATTTCTTCTAAAAATCAGTAGGAAAAAGCACATAAATAATTTATTTCTAACACGCTCTCTCATACAAGTGCTTCTTTTAGATTTACTTAAATCTTTTGGTCATAGAAACTTATACTTTCTTCAAAAATTTAAGTTGATAGAAAAAAACACATGAATGATTATATTTCTAACATTAAAAAAGAATGTGACAGTAATTAATATATTTTTTGTACTAAAAATAAATTAATTAACTTAACGTTTTAATCGTCCTATTTATATCTCTAACATTTTAAAATCATATCAATATTATCCTACCATTAATTTTACCGTTAACTCTGTTAAAAATCTTTTTTAAAAAATTTTAATAATAAAAAAAACCTCTTTCAACTCTTTATTATATCTAAAGTTCTAAACACATAGCATAAAATATATAAAAAATCCTTTCTCCTCTCATTCACATTCTACCGTCGCGCCATCTCCATACAAAATGTACAACCATAGCAAGAATATAACAACAACCAGTCGGAGCAAGAATGGGAGACGATGACGCATGTGTGGCTGAGCTCGCGGAGGTGAAAGAAGGTGACGATACCGAAGGTTGAGGCATGGCCTGACACCAACCTCGCTTCTCTCCTCGAAGGTCTTCACTCCAATCTTTGTCCCAGACTCATCTCGCTGTTGCTCCCTCTCTGGGAGAGAAGTTCCTCGAACACCACCATGCGACAGAAGCTGTGAAGCTCATCATAAAGGAGAATAAGAAGAACAAGAACAAGAAAAATAAAGGGTTTGGAGGAATTGGTGGAGACTGAGTTTTCAGTAAAAGCATCGACGCTGAGCTTCCTCTTCAGAGGATTGGAAGAAGGAGGTCGCGGGGGCAGATAACTCTTCAATTTGGCCGGCGAGAGTTGCTGGACCTGGGTTTGGGGAGCTCTGCAGCAAAAGCGTCCCGTAGGGTCGCATTTTTTGGCAATGGCCGGATGTTCTTGCAACGGCCTCTTTTGATCCATGTCATGGTGCCTTCGTCTTTGGCATTAATGAAGACCGCTGCGCAAAAGATTCACGTCGGAGCTCTTTGATGGTGACAGGAATCTTTTTGGCATTCTTGAAGTGACACAGGTCGAACTATCTTCCGTCGTTAGTCAATGGCATTGCGGGAGCTGATTGCGAGGAGGAGAGACATTTCCAGCAACAAGGAGGAAGCACTAGTGGTGTTTTAGCATAGTAGATAGCATCAATTAGGAGATATGGATGCCGGTCGAGTTAATTAGTTGGGGATGTTAGGTTGGGTTTTTTGGGCATAGCCTAGCATCCAAAAAAAATTCTTGTCCAAGTGTATATTTTGTTAAAGGATTTTAATAAAATTGATAGGAGAACATTGTTACGATTTTAAAACGTTAGGAATATAAATAAAACGATTAAAACGTTAGGGACAAGTTTAAGAATTACCCTAAATATTGAGGACAAAAATAATACTTTACCCTTAACTTAAATCAATCATATATCTAAACCATTGTAGGTCGGTTAAAGGCTGACGTGTGACTTAATAATGTAAGGCAACTTAAGAAGATGATATTGATAATTTGATATACAAAGATAGATAAAAAGATCAAATTCGTCTTTGAAATATTTATTCATTTTTAAAATTGGTTATCGAAATATTTTTTTAATTAAGTTCGTCCTTGAAAAATTTTAAGTTAATTACATTGGTTATTTCGAAAGTTTGCTAATGTGACATGTTAAGTGACATCACAATACACATTTAAAAGTCTTAATTGGCGGTTTGTTAGTCTGGTAAATTTATGAAATTATATCAAATTAAAACCTAATTGAGGCCAGGGGACCTTAAGACATTAGAATCCTTTAATTTAGATTGATTTGATTTAATTTCATAAACTTATCATGTTAACTATCAATTAAGACTACCAGATGTGTGTTATGTAACACCCCAACTTTCGACACGTCATGACCATTGCCAAATGTTCAGGTGTTACTGGTCGTGCGGGCCTACTTAGCTCTAGACTCAGATTTTTATAAATTAATATCAATAAAAGCCTTTATCGGTTTAATCGTGACTAAATTATTATTCGTGGATTAGCGTTTAGTTGCTCGCAAGGTCAGTTTCTTTAAAGTTATCATGTAAGAAAACACATGGCAACAAAAATAACATATATAAACATATATACAATATACACATGAGTTAAGTTCAAGGATACGTGTCATCTATCAAAGCTGAGTATCACACCAAGTTATATGTACAGATACAAAAGAAGAAATCAGTCCCAACCCTCACACGGGTTTTCTAAACTAGAACCTAACTACTAAGACGTCCTAGCCCTCTAAAAGCACTACAAAAGCGAGGGGAAGTAATACTAAGGTCATCAAAAAGGAGCGAAAGATTCACTGCGACTAACTCTGGGGTGATCTCCTAACATCGTTCAAGAAAGCGGTCCAAAGCTGCTCCATATGAAGACTCCTCCGCGTGCCGGATCCTCATAACTCAGAGGTTAGAACGAAACTCAAAGAGCTCCTCTACCGGACTCGTCTGGGGAGGGGGAAGAAAGAAAGAAAAGAAGGGTGAGAACCTAGAGTTCTCAGTAAGGTAAAAGAGGAACCTAGGGTCTTTATTTATAAGTTGTCGCAAAACAGAAAAAAGAAACAAACACAGAGACTCAAGGCACAAACATATATATAACAAGTAAATAGCATGAACAAGAAAGAAATGGCAGTAAATAATTCACAAGAAGTTCATATGCGCAAACAAGATGATGCATGCCTGTTCCTAGCGCAGGCCATGAGCTCATGCTTCGGTTGTCTACCCACAACCCGACGTTACTCGGAGTGAACCCCGAATATGGTCCCTTTATTGTGTAAATTATACACCTTGGCATCATGGTTACCCGTGTCAATTAGGCCTCATTATAATAACATTTCAATGTGTATCACAGAAAGGAACAGTGCTATCAGTTAGGCGAACATTCCCGCATTAGCAATCTCATGCTATCCGTTAGGCGGACACTTTCGCATTAGCAGTTTGGCACAAGGCCCATTCAACATACACTTTTCATAATTTACTTATTCATTTCAATTATCTCTTTCAAACATGGTTTCTCATTTACTTTCTCTTTATCATGCCTCCGCATCACCAACACTATAAAACATACATCTGCATCACCGCCTAAATATACATACCTCCGCACCACCGTCTAATTATATATACCTCCGCTTCACGCATTAACCTTAAACCTTCTTGGGGACAACTTACACATTTACATTTAGCTAAGTTCCTGAACTTTTATAGAAATTCGGACATAATCTCCTCTAAAATAGCACTAAAACCACCCTTACGGGTTCCCTCAGCTTTAACAACGTTCAAACTTTCCTTAACAATTTACCAGGTAAACATTCTTAATTGGTCATTATTACTCTCTTTAATCCCTTTAGTTATTGTAAAAACACGAGTTTAGAAAATAAAACTTGGTTCTGGGACATTCCTACCATAATTGAAATTTGTACAAATCTTTCAAAAATTCTACTATCATTGCAGAAAAAAAAGCAGCGAGTAGTAAATTTGTTAAATTCACTAAAAATCCAATTCTCACCCATTGCCTTTCAAAATTCATGTACATAAACAAGACTCTTCCAGCTTTCTAGAAAACAAAATTTTAGACTATTACCATATCACATGTAAAAGTTATGAGGTTAGGAATACAACCCTGCCTTATACAAATCTGTTTTCAAAATCCAGCAAGCAACTCACACTTATATCTAATTGGTTAAAAAGAGTTTTGACACGAAATTTAAACTGAACATTTTAGACACATAAAGCTTGAGACTGTCGTTTGTTTCAGCCCAAATACTCATCAGAATTATAAATTAAGTGAATTGGAAGTTGGTGCTTCTGCAGTAAAGAAACAGAATTTTCTGCTGAAACCATCAATCTTCAAAAATTCCTTTCTCCCAATCCACTTATCAATTAATTCTGAAATTTTTACCAGATATTAAAAACACATTATATTTTCATAGAAAAATAATTTTATCCAAAATTATGATCTGGAATGCTCCCAGAAATTCGTTCATGTCGCTGCCAATTATGCAAAAATTGCAGAAATTCTGCATAGTGCAATTCCAACAACCTCACAAGCCAAATCTTGTGTTCAAGCCTAGAATTCATCTAAAACTATAATTTTACTTTTATTTTAACTAACTAAAGTTGCTAGAATGGTCAGAACAGCTCCAAGAAAACAAATTCAATAAATTTCACAATTTCAATTACTTAACCATAATCAAACTTCCACTTTTTAGCACTATATCAAACATAACAATTCATATAACCTAACCATCATTCAAACACACATTAGAGCCATATTTATCATAAATCAAGCACATAATAGTTTATCTATTCTCATCACAGGCATAGCCACAAGAATAATAGTCTAATTGTCCTAACCCTTACCTCTTTTGAAGTTGAAAATTCTATTTTTACTTCTTTCCGGAATCAGAACCCTAACCGTATGGAATTGGAGCTTTGGCCTCTCTTTCAAGAACGAATGGCTGACCTCACCTCAAGCAAGGGAAGAGTTCTTGTCTATGGTCACTACTGTTCTAGCAAGAATTGGAATTAGAATGGCAGAGGTGGAATAAAAGGGAAGAACAAAATTTGAATCTGAAGAAGAGGAAGAAGGAGAGTTGCTGGTTCTCACCCAACAAAGAAGCTTCGAAGATTCAGAGTGATGAGAGGTGGGGTACCTTCCTTCTTGCTGCGGATGGCTTCTTCCTTCCTCTTCAGTTTCGTTTTGCTTTCCTTCTCTGTTCTTCTCCTTCACTGTGCGTGTTTTGGTTCAAAGAAAAATGAGAAGCACTATTAACAAGAGATAGAAGAAAAGGAAGTGGGTGAGGCGGTGCATAAGGCTTCGTGGCTTCTCCTCACCTCAACATTAATGGTTCGCACCGCTTTTAGGCTAATTTCTCAACTAATTCATTATCTACGCTTTATATTTTCATATATCTAATCCTATGCGCACCAGCGAACACTATAAGGAATCAGAAATTACAGGCCTCATGGGATAGGGTGGTTACATTCTACCCCCCTAAAAAAAATTTTGCCCCCAAAATTTCGTTACCTCGAGGGAAGAGATCGGTTTCGATAGTTTTTCCTGCATCTACGACAAACACCCTTCCTGGCTGTTGCTGTCCTGGAGAAACAAGTTCGGCCCTTCGTTGCTTACATTCTTTGGCTATGTGTCCAGGCTTACCGCAGTTATAGCAAACCCCAGACTTTGGCAAGCAGGATTTGCCGCCATGATTCCTTCCACACATAGTGCATATCAGTCTTGGTTGGGTCGATTGCGGTTGTTTACCCAGATCTGATTGTCGAGTTACTTTAAAGTTTCTTCCTTGAGGGGCCAGGTTCCGATGGAAGTCCCTTGATGAAAGGTTCTTTTGGTTAGCATGGGCTGCCACCAGCTTCCTTATGCATTCTTCCATCAGTTAGCTTTTGTTAACTAATTCCACAAAATTTTGGATTTCCATTGGACCCACATGAGCTAACAGTTCCTCTCTAAGTCCTCCTTCGAACTTGATGCACTTCCATTTCTCATATGCAGCTGGTGCTCCTTGACAAATGTTCGAGAACCGGCATAACTCTTCAAACTTGCGAATGTACTCACTGACGGTCATGTTTCCTTGTTTCAACTGAAGCAACTCCAATTCCTTAGCGGTGCGAAAACACTCAGGAAAATACTTCTTATAAAATTCAACTGAAAATTTCTCCCATGAGATGTCAATAGCTTCTCTTCCTAGTAGTTGGAGTATTCCCTGCCACCAATGTTGCGCGTCATTCCTCAACATATAAGCAGCAAATTCCACTCGCTGTCCTTCAGGGACTTGTTGGGCTCGCATTGCTTGTCCTATTTCTTTAAACTAGTCATCAGCTCGTGTAGCACTAGTGTTCCCATGGAATTGAGGCAGATTTATCTTCAAGAAAGTGGCTAGAGTCATGGGCCGGTTACGTAGTCCACCTTGACCTTCTTCGCCAATTTCATTTCCATGTCTAGGCTCATGGTTATTTTCAACTCCATTCTGACGATCAAGACGTTCAGCTACTCGGTTAGTAGCAGCTACTGATTCACGTACAGCAGCGACCATAGCATTTACGGATTCGAGAATAGCCACTGCATCAGGGAAAGTTCCCTCACTTGTTCCTCCCAGTCGAGGGCGTCCTTGCCTATTTGCAGCCATTTGAGTCCTATCAATACCCAATAATCAATATTAAGGTGATCAGTCTTAATATATCAAAATTAAGTATTAATATCACTTACAATGGATGTTCATAGACCTTCATGCAGATTATATTACAAAAATATCCTAACTGCATGGTATAAAAAGATTCAGAATATGCAAGGAAGCATAGACAGTCCATTCCAAGGCTCAAAGGACAAACTGCTCTGATACCAACTATAACACCCCAACTTTTGACACGTCATGACCATTGCCAAATGTTCTGGTGTTACTGGTCGTGCGGGCCTACTGATGATTGGATTTTTGACGGTATAGAATTTCACAAATGAATTCTCGTTGCAAGTATAGTTTCCAAACCAATCAAAAATCCTTTCATACAAAAGATTGTTTGTCACAAGTAACAAACCCCTAATTTTATAAACCGAAGTATTCAAACCTCGGGTCGTTCTCCCTAGGAATTACAATAAAGTGCCTTGTTATTGGTTAGAAATGTGTTTTGGGGTTTTGGATAAGAAGCATGAAAAGTAAATGGCAATGAAAATAAACTAACAACTATAAAAGGCTCTTAGCAAGGTATGAAAATTAGAAGTCATATCCTAGTTATCCTTCTCAATTGTGATGAGAAGTGTTCATTACTACCACTTAGTTAACCCTTACTAAATAAAGGAAAGTCAAGTGGATGAATTGACTTGAGCCACAAGTCCTAGAAGAAAATGGAAGGAACAATAGTAGATCTACAACAAAATATAAGAACAACATAAAGGAAATTACAATAAAAGAATGGAAGATGAATGTAACAACAAGGAATTGAGAAGATAGAAGTAGAAAAGGATGAATTAAAATATAGATTTAAGAACTAAACCTAATCCTAATCCTAATCCTAGAGAGAAGTGAGAGCTTCTCTCTCTAGAAACTACTTCTAAAACTAAACTATGACTGATGGTAACTAACATCTAAAGTATGAGAGTATGTTCATTCCCCCTTCAATCCTTGGCTTAAATAACATCAGAAATGAGTTGGATTGGGCCCACAAGACTTCTAAAATCGCTGGCCACGTTTTGCTTTAAGTGAACCAGGTGGCAGCAACGGCGCGTGCGCGTACGCGTCACCATGCGCGGTTCAACCATAGCAAATCTTATATCGTTTCGAAGCCCCGGATGTTAGCTTTCCAACCCAACTAGAACCGCATCATTTGGACCTTTGTAGCTCAAGTTATGGTCGTTTAAGTGCGAAGAGGTCGGCTTGACAGCTTTCCGGTTCTTTCGTTTCTTTATGAGTTCTCCAACTTTTCATGCTTTTTTTTTTCATTCCCTTGATCCAATCTTTGCCTCCTAAACCTTAAATCACTTAACAAATATATCAAGGCATCTAATGGAATCAAGGAGAATTAGATTTAGCTATTTTAAGTCCTAAAAAGCATGTTTTCACTCTTAAGCACAATTAAAGGAGAATATACAAAACCATGCTAATTCATTGGGTAAATGTGAGAAAAGGTCTACAAAATACTCTAAATTCAATACAAGATAAACCGTCAAATTGGGGTTTATCAACCTCCCCACACTTAAACCTTAGCATGTCCTCATGCTAAACCAAGAATGAAATAAGGGATATGACACTTATTCAAAGCAAAGAAACTATATGCATGCAACTAAATGCGAAATGATTCTACCTACTTGGTTAAAAAATAAATCAATCTCCAAGACATACATGCACAAGTAGGGCATAAGATCATATAAAGATTCATGAGTCCTACCAATTGAAGTATAAACATGAAGTTCACATAGACTTGCAAGAAGAACGCCCGTGAAAGCCGGGAATCAAGGAATTGAGCATCGAACCCTCACCGGAAGTGTTTGCACTCTAGTCGCTCGGTGTTTGGGGTTGATTCACTCAATTCTCCCCTAATCATGCTTTTCAAGATTTGTTTTTCATCTAACAAACAACAATTATTCAATGCACGCATACAATTATCATGATTTCTTTTCTTTAGGTTGTAATGGGGCTAGGGTTAAGGTAGGATGCATATTTGGTCAAGTGAGCTTGAAGTTTGAATCTTTGATAGGTTTAGACTTCCCACCTAACCTATGACATCCTATACAATTAAATTCTAACCTAACTACCCATTCTTCACTTTTCCATATACTCATGCATTCTCTTTTCATTTCAAAACACATATGCATTGACTTTTATTTGAGCTTTACTTTGGGGCATTTTGTCCCCTTTTTTTATTTCTTTCTTTTTCTTCTTTTTCTTTCTTTTTCTATATTTTTTTTCTTTTTCATATTGTTTTTTTCTTTTTCTTTTCTTTTTCTCATTTTTTTATATACAAGAGCATCAATGCATAAGATTTTACATTTGATCAATACATGAGTATGTACCCAATTCCCAATATTTACACTAATAATACAAAACTACCCTTATATCCCAACCAATGTCCCAAAGTTTTTCCACTCTTGAATGACACTCACACTCACTAACCTAAGCCAATCAAAGATCCAAATAAAGGA
This sequence comes from Arachis duranensis, assembly GCF_000817695.3. NCBI lineage: Eukaryota > Viridiplantae > Streptophyta > Magnoliopsida > Fabales > Fabaceae > Arachis > Arachis duranensis. Next base: position 10,167,067 of record NC_029773.3, on the reverse strand, counting down.
CATTCATTGTTTTCCGCTTTAAGGCTTGTAATGTGCTAAATTGAAGAGCAAGTGGGTTAAGCGTAGGCTCAAAATCGGCTAACAAAGGAAGATAAAGGGTAAGGTCATTTGGGTAAGTGAGCTAATGAAATGATGGCCTCAATCGTATAAATGCATGAATACACAAAATAATGGACATAAAGAATCAAACAAATCAAAGATTACAATCATAGGAAGAGAATAATGCACACAAGAAGGAAAAATAAGTGGTTATAAGATGTAACCACATCATTAGGCTCGAATCTCGCAAGCTTGTCTTCTTAGCTCAAAAACCATGTTCCAAAATACATTCTTTCAAGCAAGTTCAACAAAAATTTTCAAAATTGGTAGGTTACCCTAAAACGGTTTCTTGGGAAAGAAATCATCACCCTAACCAAGTAGTCCTAACAAAAAAAAGAAGTGGTAAAAATATGTACAAATTCTAACTAACATGCAACCTATTATGCAATGCAATAACTAATCTAACAAAGAAAACTAAGAACTGGTGTTGGACAAGGAAATTGTTACCCACGGAGATCGGTCGACGACCTCCCCAACTTGAGGATTGCACCGTCCTCGATGCATGCAAAGAAGAGCAAGGTGGACGAGTTGCTACAATTGATGAGTTCCTCAAATGGTTGTGCGGAGGGCTTGTTTGTTGCCCCATTTAAAAGCTTTTCCTTTCTCCCTCCTTGGTGGCCAACCTAAAAGGATAGAAAAGGAAAGGAATATTAAGCCTATGACAAAGATATCAAAGCAAATAGAACATAGGCGGGGGTTAATGCCAAGTAGGAGTATGGTTCTTCTACTACATGGTAGCTACAACATGTAGAGGAGGAAACAATAAGAGAAAATGGCATATCAATGATACTTGATGCAAGAGTAAGGTCAAAGCATGAAGAGCATGATGAGCATTAAGTTCGAGCAAGAGAGAGTGGGCCATGAAAGACAATATAAGGTCATATCAATGCACAAAGAACACAAGTGCATAAAAGATTGAGCATTGATTTGAAGAAAAACATCACCCAACAATATGAAACAAGTCAAGAGGCACTAAAGTAATGCAAGGAATCCTCAACAATTGAGTAGGAAGATGCAACACCATTATTAAAATGACTTAAAAAAAACGAAAACATGCTACAAAAACTAAATGAAAATGGGAAGAGTAGAAGTATGCGAATGTGATAAGCAAAAGAAAATGGAAGGGGAGAAAAAAAACTCTTTTTTTTTACCGACGCGTGTGCGTCATGCACGTTTACGCGTCAATGGGCGAATTGGTTGAAGGATGCGTACGCGCCAGGTGCGCGCACGCGTGCGTCGAGTTAGGCCGGAGGCATAGTGTCGGCCCAAGTCTGGCACAACTCCCGGGTAAAAGTACCGGGGGTGCAGATTGTGCAATCGACGCGCGCGCGCACAGTGTACGTGCGCGTGCATTGCGAATTTAAGATGATGTGCGCGTACGCGCCAGGTGCGCGCACGCGTGCACAGACTTGTGCCTTAGGCCCAATGTTCGCACAGTGCAGGCCTAACTCTCGGGTTTTTGGCTGGGGTCGAATTTTTGCATCCACGCGTACGCGTACAGTGCGCGTCCGCGTGGATGGTCAAAAAATGCTCAGGTGCGCGTACGCGTTATGTGCGCGCACGCGTGGATGGTGTTCTGTTTTTCAAAAAAAAAATTTCTAAGTTCTTGCACCAATCCAAGACTTTCAATCCCCCAAACAGCTACCAAAACACCCTAAAACCTTATTTATCATATTATACTTCTAACTAAACTTAACAAACCAGTAAAAACATGAAATTAAACTAATTCTACCAATATGTACAAAAGAGAAAATGAAAAGATTTTACCATGGTGGGGTGTCTCCCACCTAGTACTTTTGTTTATTGTCCTTAAGTTGGACTTATGGGGAGCTCCTCTCAAGGTGGCTTGTGCTTGTACTCATCTTGGAACTCCCACCAATGCTTGGTTCTCCATCGTGCCCCAAGATTCTTCATGGATTGAGCCAAGTGTTGATGGAGTTCTTCACAAGCTTGGGGCTCCCTAAGTTGATCCTCTTCTTGTGATCCAGGATCCCACACTTTATCTTCACATCCGTCTTGAAGTTGATCATCGTTATTGCTCCATCCGGGTGGTGAACAAGATAAATTCTCTATGAAGTGCCCAACAAACCTCCTAGACCTATCTATTTGAGCACTATTCCCACCTTTGTATTCAACTCTTGAAGTATCAACCAAAATGAGCCTTGATTTGCAACGCCAACCACGAAACATCTTTCGCTTACGCTTTATCCCACAAAGCATCCTAAGTTGACCATCCGTTTCAAGCAAGCCATACTCAAGTGGGACAATAAAGCTAATATAAATGAATTTTACCCACTCAAGTGGAGGAGTCGATGACAACCTAGGCAAAGATGCTTCCAACGATCTTGACAAAGCGTATTCCACTCCCATCCTTCTATTTCTAAGGACTTCCACCTCTCCACAACATTTCCAAATGCACCGGGAGAAGGTTCGTCAAGTTCAAAGGATTCTCCACCACGAGGACTTAATGCTTGCTCTTTATTGCCATGGGAACTCAATTCTTGCTCTATCCCATCCAAGTCTTCATATGGAATATGCCTTGGAAGGTGTGCACTTTCCTCCCTAGCATCAATTTCAATCATCTTGGAGGGGTTCTCTTCAACTCTATGTTCCCATGGAGGCTCCGCGTCTCCTAAGTCTTCTACCGCTTCTTCCTTGTCTTCGACAATTAAAGCTTCCTCCAATTGTTCCAATATAAAGCAACTTCTCTCATTTCCCACCGGCGTTTCCAATCTCTCCTTCATGCTATGTTCTTCATTCGATTCTCCACATGTAGCCATGGGAGTTCCTTCAGTGTTCAAGCATTGGGAGGCTAATTGATTTGTTACGTATCCAAGGCGGCCATGAAATTTTGCACATCCCTTTTCATCTCTTCTTGCCCTTGAACAAGAACACCAAGGGTTTCATCCATTAGAGATTGGAGTGGGTGGAAGGATTCATCATTTTGGGGGGAGGGGTCATAGTAGGAATATAGTTCTTCTTGGTAGAGTTGTGGTGGTTCAATGTTTTCCACTCT
>NC_029773.3:10145803-10163892 GCF_000817695.3 Arachis duranensis | reverse complement strand
TCCTTGAGATGATCCCTTGACTCTTGTTCCTCTTGGATTATATGATTAGGATCATGTGGCTCTTGGATCGATGGATATGAGTATTCTTCCATGGGAAGTTATGGTGGAAAGTAGTATCCATCTTGTGGTTGAAAATTTTCATTCATTGGAGGTGGTTCATCTTGGTAATAATATGGATGAGGTGGCTCATGAAAATATTGATGTTGGAATTGTGGTGGCTCTATATGTGGTTCATATGGCTCATATGGTTGTTGGTAGGATGGATATGGATTAGGGTCATATGAAGGTGGTTGGTAAGAAGGGGCTTGTGAGTATGGTTGAGAGTTATGTTGAGGATATGGATCATAGGCATATGATGGTGGTTCTTGAAAGTCACAAGGAGATTCACCATAGCCATTGGATTGATATGCATCATAGAATGGCTCTTCTTCATAGTGCATTGGTGGGGGTTGTTGCCATGAAGATTGATCATATGCGCATTGCTCCTCCCACCTTTGATTGTCTCATCCTTGATACACATCCTCATTGTAGCTCTCATCACCTACAACATAATTGTAATCACACTCATAGCCAAAATGAGAATTCATGGTAGCAAGAAAAAATAAGAAACAAAAACTAATAAGAAATAATGAAACAAAATACTAAGACTAGCAAAAACTAACAAGCAATCTAAAAAGCAAGCTATTCACAATATTCACATATATACAATAACCAATAACATAACACCATTGCAATTCCCCGGCAACGGCGCCATTTTTTGATGATTGGATTTTTGACGGTATAGAATTTCACAAATGAATTCTCGTTGCAAATATAGTTTCCAAACCAATCAAAAATCCTTTCATACAAAAGATTGTTTGTCAAAAGTAACAAACTCCTAATTTTATAAACCGAAGTATTCAAACCTCGGGTCGTTCTCCCTAGGAATTACAATAAAGTGCCTTGTTATTGGTTAGAAGTTATTTTGGGGTTTTGATATGAAGCATGAAAAATAAATGGAAAGAAAGTAAACTAAGGCCTAAAAAGGTCTTGGCAAGGGTTGGTGGTCAAGGATCTCTATCCTAATCACTAACCACAATATGAGAATTGGCAAGGATTAATCTCATTAAATCATCCTCTAACTAGTAGTAAAGGAAAGTCAATTGAGCTATATCAATCCCCTTACTAAATAAAGGAAAGTCAATTGGATGAATTGACTTGAGCCACAAGTCCTAGCCAACTCCCAAGAAAAGACTAGCTTTAGTGCACTCCAAACCAATTAGCAATCTCTCCAATTATCAATCAACAAAGGAATTAGATAACTCAAGTGTCACTAATTACTCTACCTAGGCCAAGAGGAACAAAATCTATACTATAACTAGAAGAGGCATTTCAACAAACACATAAAAGGCAATANNGAAGAAAGCAAAGATTAAAACCTAGATCTAAGAACTAATCCTAATCCTAATCCTAATTCTAGAGAGAAGTGAGAGCTTCTCGAGAGCTTCTCTCTCTAGAAACTACTTCTAAAACTAAACTATGACTAATGGTAACTAACATCTAAAGTATGAGAGTATGTTCATTCCCCCTTCAATCCTTGGCTTAAATAGCATCAGAAATGAGTTGGATTGGGCCCACAAGACTTTTAAAATCGATGGCCACGTTTTGCTTTAAGTGAACCAGGTGGCAGCAACGGCGCGTGCGCGTACTATGCGCATATGCGTCACCATGCGCGGTTCAACCATAGCAAATCTTATATCGTTTCGAAGCCCCGGATGTTAGCCTTCCAACCCAACTGGAACCACATCATTTGGACCTCTGTAGCTCAAGTTATGGTCGTTTAAGTGCGAAGAGGTCGGCTTGACAGCTTTCCGGTTCTTTCATTTCTTCATGAGTTCTCCAACTTTTCATGCTTTCTTTCTTCATTCCCTTGATCCAATCTTTGCCTCCTAAACCTTAAATAACTTAACAAACATATCAAGGCATCTAATGGAATCAAGAAGAATTAGATTTAGCTATTTTAAGTCCTAAAAAGCATGTTTTCACTCTTAAGCACAATTAAAGGAGAATATACAAAACCATGCTAATTCATTGGGTAAATGTGAGAAAAAGTCTACAAAATACTCTAAATTCAATACAAGATAAACCGTCAATTTGGGGTTTATCACCTACTTAGCTCTAGACTCAGATTTTTATAAATTAATATCAATAAAAGCCTTTATCGGTTTAATCGTGACTAAATTATTATTCGTGGATTAGTGTTTAGTTGCTCGCAAGGTCAGTTTCTTTAAAGTTATCATGTAAGAAAACACATGGCAACAAAAATAACATATATAAACATATATACAATATACACATGAGTTAAGTTCAAGGATACGTGTCATCTATCAAAGCCGAGTATCACACCAAGTTATATGTACAAATACAAAAGAAGAAACCAGTCCCAACCCTCACACGGGTTTCCTAAACTGGAACCTAACTACTAAGACGTCCTAGCCCTCTAAAAGTACTACAAAAGTGAGGAAAAGTAATACTAAGGTCATAAAAAAGGATCGAAAGATTCACTGCGACTAACTCTGGGGTGATCTCCGAACATCGTTCAAGAAAGCGGTCCAAAGCGTGCTCCATATGAAGACTCCTCCGCGCGCCAGATCCTCATAACTCGGAGGTTAGAACGAAACTCAAAGAGCTCCTCTGCTAGACTTGTCTGGGGAGGGGGAAGAAAGAAAGAAAGGAAGGGTGAGAACCTAGAGTTCTCAGTAAGGTAAAAGAGGAACCTAGGGTCTTTATCTATAAGTTGTCGCAAAACAGAAAAAAGAAACAAACACAGAGACTCAAGGCACAAACATATATATAACAAGTAAATAGCTTGAACAAGAAAGAAATGGCAGTAAATAATTCACAAGAAGTTCATATGCGCAAACAAGATGATGCATGCCTGTTCCTAGCGTAGGCCATGAGCTCATGCATCGATTGTCTACCCGCAACCCGACGTTACTCAGAGTGAACCCCGAATATGGTCCCTTTACTGTGTCAATTAGACACCTTGGCATCACGGTTACCCGTGTCAATTAGGCCTCATTATAATAACATTTCAATGTGTATCACAGAAAGGAACAATGCTATCAGTTAGGCGAACATTCCCGCATTAGCAATCTCAAGCTATCCGTTAGGCGGGCACTTTCGCATTAGCAGTTTGGCACAAGGCCCATTCAACATACACTTTTCATAATTTACTTATTCATTTCAATTATCTCTTTCAAACATGGTTTCTCATTTACTTTCTCTTTATCATGCCTCCGCATCACCAACACTATAAAACATACCTCCACATCACCGCCTAAATATACATACCTCCGCACCACCGTCTAATTATATATACCTCCGCTTCACGCATTAACCTTGAACCTTCTTGGGGACAACTTACACATTTACATTTAACTAAGTTCCTGAATTTTTATAGAAATTCGGACATAATCTCCTCTAAAATAGCACTAAAACCACCCTTACGGGTTCCCTCAGCTTTAACAACGTTCAAACTTTCCTTAACAATTTACCAGGTAAACATTCTTAATTGGTCATTATTACTCTCTTTAATCCCTTTAGTTATTGTAAAAACACGGATTTAGAAAATAAAACTTGGTTCTGGGACATTCCTACCATAATTGAAATTTGTACAAATCTTTCAAAAATTCTACTATCATTGCAGAAAAAACAGCAGCGAGTAGTAAATTTGTTAAATTCACTAAAAATCCAATTCTCACCCATTGCCTTTCAAAATTCATGTACTTAAACAAGACTCTTCCAGCTCTCTAGAAAACTAAATTTTAGACTATTATCATATCACATGTAAAAGTTATGAGCTTAGGAATACAGCCCTGCCTTATACAAATCTGTTTTCAAAATCCAGCAAGCAACTCACACTTATATCTAATTAGTTAAAAAGAGTTTTGACACGAAATTTAAACTGAACATTTTAGACACATAAAGCTTGAGACTGTCGTTGGTTTCAGCCCAAATACTCATCAGAATTATAAATTAAGTGAATTGGAAGTTGGTGCTTCTGCAGTAGAAAAACAGAATTTTCTGCTGAAACCATCAATCTTCAAAAATTCCTTTCTCCCAATCCACTTATCAATCAATTCTGAAATTTTTACCAGATATTAAAAACACATTATATTTTCATAGAAAAATAATTTTATCCAAAATTATGATCTGGAATGCTCCCAGAAATTCGTTCATGTCGCTGCCAATTATGCAAAAATTGCATAAATTCTGCATAATGCACTTCCAACAACCTCACAAGCCAAATCTTGTGTTCAAGCCTAGAATTCATCTAAAACTATAATTTTACTTTTATTTTAACTAACTAAAGTTGCTAGAATGGTCAGAACAGTTCCAAGAAAACAAATTCAATAAATTTCACAATTTCAATTACTTAACCATAATCAAACTTCCACTTTTTAGCACTATATCAAACATAACAATTCATATAACCTAACCATCATTCAAACACACATTAAAGCCATATTTATCATAAATCAAGTATATAATAATTTATCTATTCTCATCACAGGCACAGCCACAAGAATAATAGTCTAATTGTCCTAACCTTTACCTCTTTTGAAGTTGAAAATTCTATTTTTACTTCTTTCCGGAATCAGAACCCTAACCGTATGGAATTGGAGCTTTGGCCTCTCTTTCAAGAACGAATGGCTGACCTCACCTCAAGCAAGGGAAGAGTTCTTGCCTACGGTCACTACTGTTCTAGCAAGAATTGGAATTAGAATGGCAGAAGTAGAATAAAAGGGAAGAACAGAATTTGAATCTGAAGAAGAGGAAGAAGGAGAGTTGCTGGTTCTCACCCAACAAAGAAGCTTCGAAGATTCAGAGTGATGAGAGGTGGGGTACCTTCCTTCTTGCTGCGGATGGCTTCTTCCTTCTTCTTCAGTTTCGTTTTGCTTTCCTTCTCTGTTCTTCTCCTTCACTGTGCGTGTTTTGGTTCAAAGAAAAATGAGAAGCACTATTAACAAGAGATAGAAGAAAAGAACCAGAAAAAAAAAAAAAAAGAAAACCGTGCTTTTGAAAAAGAGGAAGGAAAGACCGAGTTAATGGTTCGCACCGCTTTTAGGCTAATTTCTCAACTAATTCATTATCTACGCTTTATATTTTCATATATCTAATCCTATGCGCACCAGCGAACGCTATAAGAAATCAGAAATTACAGGCCTCATAGGATAGGGTGGTTACATGTTATGGTGTCACTTAATGTTCCATATCAGCAAACTCTGACGCTATTAATAATGAAAATGACAGAAAATTTAACATGACTAATTTAAAATTTTTGAAGAACAAATTTAATTAAAATAAATTCAGAGACTAATTTATAAAACAAAAAAAAATTTCGAAACCTAATTTAACTATTTGCTCTAGAAAAAATATATGACCGTATGATTGCAAGTGCGAAAAAATATAGTTCGTAAATTAAATCGATCAACAAATTTTTGTCAGTTCCTATATCGACAAATTAAACCTATTTTATTTTATTTTTTTCTTTGAATTAAAGTGTCTAAGAACGTAGGAAGTTAGGTAACAATAACGAGTCATAACAGTTTCCTTGCAACACATGTAGATGGTACTAAATATCTAAAACAAATTAAATATCTAATTGGATAAAGTATATTTTTTGTCCCTAAAATTTAATAAAAATTTTAAAAGTACCCCTAAATCTTATTTTGTTTTAATTTTATCCCAAAAATTTTCAATTTGCATCAAATATACCTTCGACGGTTAAATTTTCAAAAAATTTAAGACTAATTTAATAATAATACATGAAAATTATACTTAATTTGTTTGTGTTGAGGGTTATTCTTATAAAATTAATTGGTCTTAAATTTTTTGAAAAATTAGTCGTCAGGGATATATTTGATGCAAATTGAAAACTTTTGGAATAAAATTAAAACAAAATAAAATTTAAAAATATTTTTAAAACTTTTATCAAACTTTAGAGACAAAAAGTATACTTTACCCTATCTAATTTCTAAATACCTTGATTCCTTAAATGTTGATCTAAGGCTTCTATTAAGCAAAACTAGAGGTCACATACATCACTTTACAAGACATAAATAATAAGTCAATGTTTTGTTTACAACTTAATCAAGTTATTGATGTATATGCTTAATGCCATATAATATATGTCACGTTATTTTTCAACTACTTATTATAGATGAACACATATTATCACATGATAGCGAAATTGGTCATTCAACGATGTACATTTACCACAATATATATAACATTAGTTGTGTAATTATTGTTGAATTTAAGGGGTGTGTAATGTGCATTTCTTTTTAAGTTCTTCAGGGAACTTATATTAATTTTTTTTTTTGCACAAATATGTAAAATTTAAATAATATTGTTTTAAATTCTAATAAAAATGATGATTTTTCAAAATGAGAATTTTAATTTGATCCTTTTAATTTCAACTCTATATTAAAAATCAAGTTATTATACAACCATTACTTTTTTTAATACTAATATTAAACAATTGCATGATATTACTGAAAAATGAAATTAGCTAGTACATTCATAATACTATTAATAAATTCCGTTATATCTAGTATTTATTTATATTTGATGACTATTCATATGAAAATACATTTTTAAAAAAGAATTAAAAAGTATTTAATAGTCTAATAATTTAATTAAACTTTTTAACAAAATATATATCTCTATATCTTAATTAAAAAATGCTACTTGTCTTTTAAAATTCAATCTTTGGTCAGTCTTTTTAAAAATTTATTATTATTTAATTAATTTGAGTATCCACTTCTATATACCAATTGTTTAAAAATAAAAAAATTTCTGTTTTTTTTAAATTAAATAAAAAACAATATTTAAAGAATATTTAATTATACAAAGATATTTTGATATAAATAAATGTGGTATATACACATAGTCCAACAATAAGGGTATGAAAGTTGTTGATAGATGAAAGCAACATGTAAGAAACTTTAATGTTAGGTGTTTTCAGTGTGAAATGTGTTGCACCAAGGTGTGAGTTAGTTTCACTTAGCTTGGTCCCTCTATGTCTCAATCCAATTCCTTAGTCACTAAGTTGACCTATCCAACCACAAAAAGCTTCTTTTAATTTCTTTTTTGAAAGAAAGATATTATTATAACGAATAAAAGTGAATTCAATAGTCAAATTACTCAAATTAGACATTTCTCATTAGTAATAGAATTTATTAAAATATAGATTAGTAATGATGTAATCAATCATAGATGAAATTAATAATTGATATATTTCTTTCTTTAAAATTTTTGAATTTAATTAACTTGTATCTTAAGTGCATATTTTTCCTAATTCTCTCTAACTTAATAAATTCTTTTCTTATTTTTTAATCTCATTGATTCTTTTTTATTCTATTATTTTCTCTTTTCATATATCAAACTATCTATATTAAGCTAAGAAGTTTTTAACCTTATTTTTTGCGATTAAGATTTTATTCTTTTAATAACTAGATAGAGTTTTCAATTCGGGAACAAAATTTAAGTTTTCGAAATATTTTCAAAAATTTCAAAACAAAATTTAGGAACACATCCTAAAATAAAATTTTGATTCCAATTTTTGTGAACAACCAACAATTATAGACAAAACGAGAAAATTGAAAAAAAAGGAGGAAAAAAAAGAAAAATAGAAAGAATAGTAAAAAAGTTTAATTGTTTTTGTAATAATAGTATAATGGAATTTTACATTATCTTTTAGTTAGATTCTCATGTTTGTATAACTAATAAAATAGTTGTTAAATCAAACATTTTTATTGATGAGATAACATATAATTATTTGATATTATGTAAAATTATTTACATTTATACCAAATAAATTCATTTAATCATAAAATTCAACAAAAGCGTACTAATGAAAAATAAATAGTAGAATTATACTAAAATTATTACACTTATTAAAGCATGAGCTTTTGCTTGTGGACGAAACCAAGGTTGAGAGGACCAGTCTCAAAAAAATAAAATGAAATAAATTAATAACTTTAGAGAAAAAATAGCCTGATATCAAAATAGTGTATCATATATATATCAACCACCGCCATAAAGAAAAGAAAAGACAAAAGAGCGTAGGCGCGTGGGTTAAGAGAAGTAGGGTAGATCACAGAAATTTTTTTTCTAAAATAAAATAAAAAAAATATTTTCAAGAAAAAATCAGAACTTTTTTTTTTAATAGTGCTCTTCAGCGAACTTTGTTAAATTCATAAGATTTACCAATCACAACTGTTTGATTTTTTAGTATTAGGAACACCATTCTACTACATCATTACTTCCTGTATATATAATATATGTGTTATATATAGATGAATAAATAATAACTTTAACATATAATTTCCTCTCATATTTTGTTGAGAGTTTTTAAGAGTATATATTCTCGTGTATTTTTTAGACAGAAATGTGATAATATCATTGTTATTGTCACGGACGGTGTTAAAAAATTTATATTTGTTATTTGTGTAATATTTAACTCTTTAATTTTTTCTTCTCATTCAAATTAAAGTAGATTTTTTTAGAATTAAAAATTTTAATCATAATATATATTCTTACTAAATTAGAGATATAAAAATTTTGAAATTTGCTGTATTTTATTTTTGTATATTTTTGTGAAATTCGTCAATGAACTCGACAAATTTTATAAATTTAATTAATTTAACAAGGTTCACGATGAAGTTTATAAATTTAACAAATTTTGTCGTGGAAGATACTATAAAAGGCTGTGCACTATAAAATTTACCTACCATAAACTTATTCCCCGTCTAAAGGAGCCGAAATATAATTTTAAAATAACTTTTTTTGGAAATAATTTTTTTTTTATTTCAAAAAACAAGATCAGTGTGAACCGATAACGGAGATTCGGAGAACACAACATAGCATATGATTTGAGAATTGAGAGAAAGAATAATTACGAAAAAAAAAGCAAAAAAAGAAAAAGCAATTTGAAAAATAAAATAAAATAATAATATGACGAGTGTAAGAAGGTTAGGTGGGATCCACAAAACATGGCGAAGCGCGTGAATGTGGTCCCCATTACTTTCATCGTTCAAACAAATAAAACCCGCGGGAGTTTCGGAATGCTTTTTGACCTTTTTAGGATTAACGTTTTAATTTTAATAATACTAACTTATCCAATTTTTTGTGGGGTTATTCATAGGATACGTGTTAAATTTATAAATTAAATTTTTTTATTAATAATAAATTTATTATGTTAATTAAACTCTTTTTTTATAGAAAAAAATTAAAAAATTCATATTTTTTTACTAAAAAATAAAAAAAAGAAAAAGTCAAAATAATAGACTAGTTTCATGTTTAAAGTATTAAGATGTTGAAGTTCATTCTAAGAATAAAGTTGTTTCACATATTATATTGTCTATAAAGGTAACTATTTTAAGTTTTTAACTATATAATTGATATTATAGTTGGCAGTTTTCTTAGTTTTAATTTGATCATTTTTTTTAAAAGTGTTTGTTTTTAATTATGTGTTTGATAAATTCAAAAGATCATGTGTTTATATTTACAGTTTTAAAAAATAAGAATATTTTTAAAAGTATATAAGGTGAAATTTTTTAAAGTTGATTTGGATTTATTAAATAAAAAAAATTTAGAGTATTGCTAGAAAGCCAATGGTCTAAGTGTATAATGTGTATAATAGGTTAAATATTTGGTCCAATATGAATAAAATGAACATTACCCATATTATCCAAAATCCCAAAAGCTTAACCTGATATGAAAATGTAACACTAATAGTTATATCTTTAATACCTCCTAAATCTCTGCTGTATACACTATATAAAATTTCCATTAGCTTCTTATACTTTCTCAAAAATTTAATATAACCTTGTGTTTAATTAATTTTCAAATTTTTTAACTTTTACATTTATGTTTATTATATTTTTTTTATTTTAGAAAAAATGACAAATAGGTCTCTGATCTTTTTTTTTCGCAGACATTTTTGTCATCGAATAATAAAAAATACATTCATGTCCCTAAGCCCTCTAAAATGTGGATAAATTTACCCTTTCGTTGAATTCACTCCGTTGGACCCGAGGACTCTGACCTGACAAACGTGGAGCTAACTTGTCCGTTATGTGATGACACGTGGCTAGGACTCTAACCTGACAAACATGGAGCTAACTTATCCGTTATGTGATGACATGTGGCTTTAAGTTTACAGAGTGCGTGCATTCAACGGAAGGATAAATTTATCCACATTTTAGAGGACTCAGGGACATGAATATATTTTTCAATCCTCTGAAGACGAAAATGTCCGCAGAAAAAAAAAGTCAAGACCTATTTGTCATCTTCTCTTAATTTTAAAAAATATTTGAGTAAAGGACATTTTCGTACCTGACTACTGAAAAATACTTTTAAGTTTCTGACCTCCTTAAAAGTTGGACGGATCAGTCCCTCTGTCCAAATGCCTCCGTTAGACGCAACGGAAAAAGCTGGCATGGCTCCCGTAATGCTTGTCACGCATACGCGCGCGTCACGCGTACACGTCGTATGACAAACTTCCCACTCATGAATTCTCCAATTTACATACTTTTTTATTTCTTTCAAACCAATCTTGCTTTCAAAACTTTAAATAACTCAAACAAACATATCAAGATATCGAATGGGAGAAAAGTAAATTAAATTTAATAATTTATGGTGTGTTTGGCTTAGCGTTTGAAGCATCAAACGTAGGTTTAATTGTTTTGAACGTTTCACTTTTTAGTTTGGCTATTTTTTCTTCTTCTCGACGTAAACATGATTCTGTTTTTTCAACCCAAGTTTAGCCAAAGCTAAAAATAATAGCTTTTGTGTTTACATTTTCACATTAGATTGAAATTTATTTTCTATCTCCCAATTTTAAACTTCATTATTCATATGATTAATTTTTTTATAATATTTTTTATCTAGTACTCTCTCATGGATATTATTATTCTTTATGAAATTTTTATTTTTTTGTTTATATACGTTTTTTACCTATTATTTTTTATATAGAATAATAATAGTAAAATTATAGTGTATTAAAAAAGAGTACTAAGAGTACTAAAAATATCTATAAAAAATATCATAAAAAACTTTTAGATTTATTTTCATCATTGTTAAGATAAATATTTAATTTTTATTATTTTTAGAACTCTCTTTTATAATTGTAATTTTCGTGTACTATATTTTAGTGTAATTTTTTATAATATAAATTATGATCTCGTTAAAAAAGACAAATTAAATAAAAAATTAATAATATGTAATAATTTAATCATAAACATTGAATTCCAAAATAATATTAAGAATACGATTATTGAGAATACTGGAATAAGAATATGATGTAAAAGAATACTAAATTAAAAGTATGCAAAGTGAAGAATTCATGGTGACACGTACGCATGACCCACATGTACGCATGACAAACATTACGGGAGCCACATTAGCTTTTTCCGTTGGGTCTAACGGAGACATTTGGACGGAGGGACTGATCCGTCCAACTTTTAAGGATGTTAGGGACTTAAAAGTATTTTCAATGGTGGGGACGAAAATATCCTTTACTCAAAATATTTTATCAAATACAATTGTGGTGCTTGTACTTGTTGAAAGTTATTTTTAGTTTGATTTTACTAAATATAGGTGTTACAACTTTTAAAAATTTCTTTTAAAAGACAGTTTTTATAAGCTATTTTTGAAAAGTAAAAACTTTACAAACTAAACCTTAATCCAACTAATATTTGCCTTTCAATTATAATTTACTAGTGTTAAACCTGTGATGCACGGAGTTATATTTAAATTTGATAAGTTAAATTAAAAATAATATTTTATAACTATATATTTTTTAAATTTAGTATAACACTATCATTGTCGTTATATAATAAACGTGTTAAATATGTTGTTTTATCTTTATTCAAAGTAAAATATAAATAGAAGAGTTTGAAGTTTATAATATTTTTGAACCATAAGGAGGGAGACATGAAAAAAATAAGAACATATATAACTATAATAATAACATGTTAATTTTACACTAAATTTTATATCAAAAAGCTAATAAAAATTTATCGGCAACCTAGTATCTTACTAACTTCATTAGAAAAGCAATTGGCATAGGATGTTGTGCTCCTTGTTACACATTTCATTTCAAATCTGAAAAAAGAGTTATAGGTAAATTAGTTATATCTATAGTAAATATTTATACAAAAGTATAAATCATAACATGCTATTAAAATGAAAATAATATTATTCTTACCTAAATATTATTAAAAACCTCTTTGAACACGACATTTGTTGTTGATGACTTTGGATTGTCGTCTTCGTCTAGAATTAAAACTCTAAGGCCACTGCGACTCTTAACTATTGATAAAGCAACATAAAGTTGTCCATGGGTGAACACTGATTTTGGCAAATAAAGCTCTACATGTGATAATGATTAACCCTGACTCTTGTTAATGGTCATTGCAAAATAGTTAATGAAAATTGTATCCGTTGGAACTTAAATGGCAATTCTGAATCTAAAGGGATCAAGTTCATTCTTGGAATGTACACTTTATCTCCAATATTTCTACCGGTCACTACCGTCGCTCCAATTATGTTGCTGCCAAGTTCGTTAACTATTAATCTTGTCACGTTGCATAAACTTGATGTCTGGTCTATGTTTCGCAGTAGCATTACAGTGACTCTTAGCTTCAAAGTCAACTTGTGATTGGGTAGTCCCGAGCATTTGATGTCATTTAGGAACTCTGGTGTGAACCACTCTTGTTGTACATCTTCATTCTCATCAGCTTGACATGTTGTGTCAGAGCTTAAATACTTCTTTTCCATCCCTGGAAAGATTGTCAAGACAAAATCGTTTACTTTCTCGACACTCTCAAGCGTGGGTGCAAGAGTTGCCCTTCTCTGAAAATACCTGTAATTTGACATGTTTTGCAACAAATTTGGATATGCAAAGTCTACCAAATGAGAGAGAGGGTCATCAGTAGTTGTAATCAATAGATCATCTGGAATTTCAACTTTTGATTCATCACCAACAACAGAGCCAATATTTCCATTTCTAACATCAAGTATCCAATTAGCAAATCTCTTCATTTCACCATCATCTTGATCTGAAGAAGACATTAGAAGCCTCATATTCGTATGCAGTTTCAGAACCTTACAAAATAACCACAGATGGGATGAGTTAATAGCGGATGCCAATATATCTTGTCTACTTCCTTTCGGAATCACCGGAAGTATCTGTCTGAAATCACCTCCTAGAACAACAACCTTACTACCAAATGGTTAATATGTCTTATGTTGATCAGTAACTGACATAAGATCCTTGAGCGTCCGATCAAGTGCTTCAAAGTACATTTTATTGAGCATTGGAGCTTCATCCCAAATTATTAAGCTATTTTTGATGAGCAGCTCAGCCTTCAAACTGCCATGCTTGATGTTGCAAGTAGATTCATCAGTAATTGTAATGGGTATTGAAAATCTAGAATGAGCCGTTCTGCCACCAGGTAGGAGTAAAGAAGCAATTTCATTGAATGCGACATTTAAAACAATCTTTCCTTTAGACCGAATAGCAGAAGAAAATCCATTCCAAATAAATGTCTTACCACACCCACCATGACCATAAACAAAGTAAAAACCACAAGAGTCTGTAATAATAGCATTGAGTATCTCATCAAATACTAACATTTGCTCATGAGTTATCTTTTGTTCTGTATATAAGTTTGTATGAGTCAACTCATTTGTGTCATATGCTAACCCCTCCTCTATTAGCTTATTCTGAAAAAGGCGAACATCAGACATCTCAGGATATGACATTGATTGATAGTCTTTTAAAGATCTCGCATTGCTGTTGAGTATTTTCTCAATCTCAATAAGGCAGAGATTTTTCAATTCGTCATCAGTCATGTTTAGTCCTAGCAAAATCACATGGTGGTTTTATGAAATATTTAATAAGTAATTCCAAAATAAAACTATTAATATTATCAATAAAAATAAAGATAATAAGAGAATACAATCTTGATATAAAAAAAACACATAGTAAAATACCTTGGTTTTTCAAAGTTTTTCTCCTCTCATATAGTATTCCATCAGCTAATAATGTCCAAGTTGCATTCCAAACACGCTCTGGGTTGCTAATGCTATTAGTAGCATCGCAAATAGTTTTCTCAATTGATGACCATATGCAAGTTCAGCTACCTCATTAATAGCTGTAATGAATTTCCTATCATCGTACAGTAGTCCCATGGAATAGCAAGCATCTTGGAAGTTAGAATATGTAATTCCATTAACTGTCCTAATAGACTCATATGTTGTGCAACCTCTCTGAATAGCTAACAAAATTCTCATATAATAAATATCACATGTACCCGGTGGAACATAATTTAACCTCCCGATAGAATATCCTCTTTTGCGTGGATACCATTCCCTTGATTCTCTATCATAAACAAATTGATTTGGAAACTCAGCATACGTCAAAGTTTGACCTGCTTCAAATTTTTATTGGCCTCCATCCATGCTAAGAACATCGTACATTTTCCTTCCTCTTCTTCCGGAATTTCTTTAAGATCGTCATCATCTTTAAAGATGATATTTTGCTCTCCAAGCAAATGAAAGGTTAACCTCGTCACTGAAGGCCACCTTTGATGAATATCATACGCTAAGATTCTCCACACAGTCTCACATGCAGACAAATATCTACAATCATAAAATTGTTTGATCTCATCAATAACCTGAGCATCCTCTCCACTGGAAGCTTCATTTGTAACTCCAACTGCTACCCTGTCTGGACCTTTATTCACGTACTTGAACAAATATTTGATAGCATTCGACTTGTTACAGTACTCAACATTAACATGCGCTTAATAAGACATCAGTAGATATGCATTGTATGGAACCATATTTCTATTATCCATATGGACTCCCTTCTTCTTAGTAATCACCCCTGTGTCTCGTCTTCTATGTGATGGGTATCTACTATCATCGATAACTGTGGTTCTACTGAATGTCTTGGGATAATATTTGGTGCAGTACCTATCTTTCATGCAGGGAGATTTTGAGAATGCTCTACCACATGATCCATGAATCATATATGTAGATACAATTCTAAATAATTTTGGGTACCGAACAGGATCTGTTAACTCTGAAGATATTAACTGATCAATTTGAGTTGTCGTTGTTATCTTATGGTCTCCACTTAACCATAAAAGAATGTGAGCATGTGGTAGATCTCTTTTTTGAAATTCCACCGTATACATCCCTTATACCAAAAAGACAAAAAAAATATTATATTTAGACTATCTATTCTATGTATATGCTTTGATAAATTAAGGGTGATAATAAAAAGTCAACAATATGTTAAGTAAGAAAATATTTTGTCATTTATCTTATAACAATCTAAAGGAATATTTCTCTAAAAATAAGGTTGGATGATGAGCAATACCTGCATCTAGCACTCCAAATGAAATTCCTTGCTTAAGATCCGAGATTATCATGTCATGCATAATTTTGAACACTCTACACGATATATCCGGCCGGTCTTCAACCTTTAAGTTCCTTGGATTGTTAACCTTGCCAATCTCTTGTCAACTCGAGTTACATGTCATTGTGATGAAGAGGTCTGGATATCCATATTTCTTACAAATACCATAACATCTTGACAATTATTAAACATGTATCTCATGCCACCAGTGAAGAATGCAGGTAGGATGATACGTTTACCTGCTTTGGAAGCACGTATCTCACCCCTAATAACTGCATCTTGAATCCCTTTGTATATATCACTCCTTACCTTGGTTTGGTTGTTTCAATAGTAGGTCAAGCTTTGTGCTTCAATCATAGAAAAGCAATCAACCAAGAACTGTTGAAATAATCTTCCACCATTTTCAATGGTTGCATACTCGACCTTTCTCTCTTGTATTCTAAATGCTATGAACTCCCTTGAACTCACACGCTGTCTCTTTCTATTTTCATCAGCCCTATGAGATTCTCGCAAAGGAATGTCTTCTTGGTAGCCATCTTCACCATAAGGAAACATCATAGGGTACTGAAGAGGAATAAATGCGGTGTGTGTCTCATGAATCCTTTGCAGATGTCCGAACTTTAATTGAACTATAATATCACGCCCTGCATCTCTAGAATCAAAATCTCCTACTATTAGAGCTGCGACCTCGTTAGAAGATGGTAAATTGTAGACTCTTGCGTCCTTTGATATTTTCCGGTACAACCGTAGCCTTATATTTGCGATATCTCCTTGATTCAGGTAGTTTCTTACTATCCTAAATGTGTGAGCAAGAACATTATGTTGATCGATCATGTCCTTGAGGTCTAGAACTAAGGTCTGGTCAATGTTGTTGTTGATTGTTCTTGAACTGTATAAAACATCAATTGAAAAATATTAGTATTCATTATTAACCAAAATCAAAGTACGAACTATCTAAATATATCTTTAATCATTTTGGAATGTATGATACAAACTTGAAAATCCAACTAATATTTGCCTTTCAATTATAATTTATAGGAGTAATTACCTAAATTAGTCTTCAATATTTTTAAAATTGAACACTTTAGTCTCTCATATTTTTAAATACACAAAATCGTTCATAACATTTATTTTCATTAAATAATACAGTCCTTCTTCATAACAGTGACGATTGACGTAAAATATTAACTTGCACACATGACTGTTAAGTGTCGACGTATATGAGTTGGACAAATCAATTTCTAAGGTAAAATATAAAATAATCCTTGAATAATTTAAAAAATATCAACCATCCTGAGAAAATTTAAAAATTTTAAAACAATCCTTTCCAACATTTTTATTCATTTCAAAAGTCGTCTTATAATATTTTTATTAATTAGAATAATAAAATATTATTAAAAAATATATAATAAATAAAAAAATAAAAAAGTAAAATATATATTAAAAAATAATTTTATTTATTAATACTAAAATATTATAAAAAATAATATTATTTAATCGTTAATTTATGATATTTATATCGAAGTAATGTAGAAATCATAATGAGAAATTTTTATAATTTATGTATATGAGACAAAAAATAAAAGAAAAAAATCCATGATTTAAAAGAGAAACCATGTTAAAAAGTGAAAATCATCTTGGACATTAATTAAAATCAGATGTATTCATCATATGAGTGTTTTTAATAATTATTGCTAAAACTAGGGTTTTTTAAGTCGCTAGTCTAAGGGTACTTGTATTAGAATTATTTTTAATGATATTAGAATTATTTTTAAATTGTAAATTTCAAAATAAAAAATTTAAATAAACATACTTGTTTTTTTTTTTAAATTAGCATATTCATATTTTTGTAAATTAAAATTTTTAAATAAACATATTGTTGCGAATTTTATATTTATATAATTAATAAATGTTAAATAAACGTATTGTTACTAATTTTATATTTGTAGTTAGTGAAGGTTGGATATTGATTTTATAAATGAGTCAATGTATTATTACTGTGAGAAAACAGTAGAAACTACCATTATACGATGGCATCATCTCTTATTCTCTTATCTTGTGTCATATTGTTAGCTTCACTGGTTTAAACTTGATGAAACTCATGTTAATATATTTAGACTCATATCTTTCATTGGAAAAGTGTACAATTATATTATTAAAACCTAGATGTTATCTATCAGTTTGAACTTTTTGTAGATGGTGAGACTGTAAGTAATTATCTGTAAGAGGTTAGTTGTACATAAATTATTATAGAGTATAGAGATTTATCTCAAAATTAACTATTATCATAAATCATTACAAGACGTAGAAGTTTATATAAAAATTGATTACTATCATAAATTTTTATGGATAAATCATTACACTTTGAAAAAGTATATAATAATAGTCAATTTTCACATAAACTTTTACATTTTATAAGAGTTTATGATGGTAGTTTCATATAAATTTCTACATTTTTTAGTGGTTTAAGATAATAATAAATTTTTATATATCTAACAATTTATGTATAAATTAAAATTTATATCCTAAAATGATTTATATAGAATAAATAACCATTTTATATAGAACAAATTAAATACAAAATAAAAAATAACTATTTTAAAAAATT
>NC_029773.3:10125713-10145538 GCF_000817695.3 Arachis duranensis | reverse complement strand
TTTTGTATACATAAATGATAAATCATAAAAATCTTTCATATTTTATTCTTTTTTAGCGTAAAATTCAGGTTGATGTCATAATTTATATTCAAAAGAAAAATGTTACCACTGTACACTATCAGTACATGAATCGTGATACTCATATAAATTTTATATAATTTTTTAAAAACCTATACTCATATTCACAATTTATATAAAAAATGAGAGGACAACAATGTTGTCTTTTTTTTGTCTAGGATAATATGATAATTGATAATTTTCACCCTCGATTAGTTTATTTAAATAATTTATCCTTAAATTAAATTATATTAATATCTTTTTTGGTAAAAAAAAATGAGTGTATTTATTTTAAATTATTTTTTAATACTAGTGTCTTTTTAAAATTAATTATAATTTATTTTGAAAACATAAAAAGTTTTTGTATATAAATAATTAAATTTGAGATAAATAGATTATAAATTTTAGAAATTAAAATTTATTAATTTAGAAATAATTATATATTCAAAGAAACTGTTTTAGAATTTTTAAAATTTTTTTAGGAATGTTTTGAGATTTTTTAAAATTTTTAAAAATTGTTTTGTCTTTCACTTTAAAGATTGATTTGTCCAATTCGCATACGTAAATATTTAATAATGGTCATTTATACGAGTTAATGTTCCACGTCAATAATCACTATTAATGAATAAAAAAAATTGTATTGTCTAATATAAATAAACATCGGAGACTATTTTATGTATTTTGAATTTTGTACTCTTTATATACATTTGAACCATAATAAATCGAATTAACTTACATTCATTTATATATTTTGGTAATTCGGTTTAGTTATTAACTTAAACCAAATTTTTAGTTAACTAAAATTAATAAATTTTGTTTTTTTAGTAACCTTAACCGTGTATAGCATGTATACCCCTTCTTACATATGCTAAGTACTGTATTTTAGGTTGAGTGTTACAGATAATCAAATAGAATCGAAAGAGAAGAAAAAGA
Source organism: Arachis duranensis (assembly GCF_000817695.3). Taxonomy (NCBI): domain Eukaryota; kingdom Viridiplantae; phylum Streptophyta; class Magnoliopsida; order Fabales; family Fabaceae; genus Arachis; species Arachis duranensis. The sequence continues at coordinate 10,144,548 of NC_029773.3, read as the reverse complement.
ATATAATTTTACTTAAGAAGTTAATTACATATATAGTTCTTGTAGTAAATTGCAAAATTAGAATAATGGAAACTCTAGTTGTTTTTTTTTTCTTTTAAATTATAAACTTATACTTCATTCCCTTTCAAATAAAAACTCTTATTTTATTTCATCCAATCGTTACTTAGAAGATACTTCAACCTAAAGTAGAACACAAAACACAGTGCCAACTTTCACTTAGCTTAATATATAAAGCTTAGTTAGAATGAAACCACTTGGTATTGTTTTAGAATGTTGATATATGATTGAAGGACTTAGTCATAAGGTTTGTGCGTAATATTATTATTAGCTTAAACTAATAATAAATATATCTATCAAGTGACGGTTCAATAATGTATAAAGAAACCGTTAATTATGATCAGCTTAACATTGATCACCTAAAGAAAACATTATTATATGCTTCGTAAGCAACACGAACAGACACGTGAAAGAATACAAATTATTGTTAATTGTATGTTCCAAATGGTGAAGTTTGGAACAGTCAAACAATTAAGCTATTTGATGTATTCTGAGGATAATGAAGCTTACTTGTAACAAAAGAAATGGATGAGATATATACATCCACGTCATAAGCGTCTAGGCCATGTTGGCGAAAATCATTTTCTGAAAAGATAAAATTGATAAAAAATATAGAGTTTAATTTTGATGCATTAATAGTATAAAATATTTTATATAGTCATGCAATAGTATCTGTTCTTTTGGATGATTATTCACACAATAAATATAAAAGATAATTATTTTTACTAACATAATGTTGTATAATTAGATATATATACAAAATTATTTTATACTGACATTACATCAAAATTAAATAGTAAAAAGCTAATTATTATTACTAAATAATTTATAAGTTTTATATTATGTGTAACTTGTACTATCTAAAATTAGAGGTAATTAGAGTCTTGCTGTATCAATTTTCAAAAACATGCATGACATAATAAAAATATATACAGAGATACAGGCATATATATTTGATTGTAGAAACAGATATAACATAATATATTTTCAGATATAGACTTAATATATTTTCTACATAAGAGACACAAATGTAATTAAAAAAATAAAATAAAATTGTTATATGCACAGTAAAAATTAATTATCAAATAAGTCATTATATATTTATGTATAAATACATATGATGTTTCATTTATTTTCAATGTGTATTGTATATTTTAATATATATATGATCAGTAACTGATTTTTTGTATACATATATCATAATTGTCTTAAAAAAATACTTTTTTTCCGCTCAAATTAGTATTGTTAATTTGTTATTATTTTTTTTTGTTACTCACGGTATTTTTCAATCCGACAAGTTAACATCCATTGCGAATGGAGCTCTACTTAAAAGTCTGTCGTTGGCCAATAAATTACTATATGCACAATCCAAAATAATACATTGAATTGGTGTGTGATTAGCTCTTATGTATGCAATAATTCATTTAACAAGCAAAAAATCCTTAAATTAGGTTTTGAATTCTAATGAATTAGTTCTGGCCTGTGGAGTAAAGGATACTGTGACCCATCTGAAACTAAAATATATTGGGATAAAGATCACTTTTTTTTCGGTTGGGTGGATAAAGGTCACTTTTTGTTTTTTATTTTTGGTACACGGTGGGTCATTATCTTTCTATTTTTGGTACATATTGGGTCAGTTTTGTAGTAGATGGTTTTATATTGGGCCATTAAAGCCCAATTAGGCCCAAAATCTTTGCACACCAGCTTCAGACACTGCACAGAGACCCCGTCCAAAAAAAAAAAGACACTGCACAGAGACATAGTTCAGTTCAGAGCTACAATCGAAGCTGTGTTGAATACAGCAACGCATTAGGGATGGATGAATCCATTAGAATCCAAAGATACGAAGAGCTTCCAACCTCTAAACACTTCAAATCCTTCATTGAATCCACTAATCTTCCCGCTGTAAACATTAACCTTCTCTCTCTCCCCTAATATTATTTATTTGAATTTTAATTCATTTTTAATAAAAAAAATTGAAAAAATAGGTGTTCGTTGGATGCACCAAGAGCTGGAGAGCTTTCTCTCAATGGAACCCATCCAACGGTGGTCTCAACTACTTACAGGTTCACAACCATTCATTTATTTGAAGTTTCTATTTTATTTTATTTTGTTTTTTAAAATTCTGTGTTATGTTGAATTTGAAAATAACTGAATGTGTTTAGTTTCTGGTATATGCTTGTTGAAAATGAAACCTAGGCGCGGGTAGGTTCTGCTACGGTGGAAGCTATGGTGTCACAATCTGCACCCGTCTTTTATGGTGATCTTGGAAGCCATGACCGGGTAATTTCCCACTTAATCTTGTTTTAATTTTATGGAGCGAAATTTATTTAATATGGATGTGGCTATGTAAAGTTTGAGTTTGACTTATATTTTTCAGCCTCTGTTTGGTTCAAGTGATTCAGTACTTGTTAATTTTGATGTTTGACAGTTTGAGTTGTGAATGATGATTCTATTCTTATAGGGTGTTAGCTTGACTCAAACTAGATCATTCTCAATTTAGTAGATTTTAATTATTGGTGGTTGAGACTGAAAAACAAACTTTTATTTTCACTTTCCATTTTCGATTCCGTTGCTGGCAGGTTCCTCTACCGTTTTCTACCTTCATTGGTTTATGTAAGAAACGAATGCTGACGAAATGCAAGGACAAAGAAGAAGCTCTTGATCCTTGTCTTAACATGGAAAATCATGATGCAGAGTGTGGTGATTTGTCCTTGGAAGGTGTTCCTGAACAAATTTATTTAGCACAGGTTGGAAATTCAAGAGCAATGAGATAATATGTAATTTTGCCGATCAGTTCAAAGTGCTAAGTTCTTTTCTTTTTATTGTTTTGGGGTGAAATGTAACTTAGGTTCCAATTATGAACAGCGATCGCGAGGAGAGGGTCCAATTGGAAGCTCTAAGGGAAGACATTCAGACTGTTAGTACATTATCCAGCTATTTTGCTATGCTGTCTATATTTCGACATATCATAGCAGGAATTTTTGGTCATAGAAATCTAATTTATAATAGTTGTTTTCTGCAGCCTCCGATTTTGGAGGGAAAAGAGCTGTCTTCTATAAATTTGTGGATGAACAATGCCCAAGCCAGATCAAGTACCCACTATGATCCACACAACAATCTTCTGTGCATAGTTTCTGGCCGAAAACAGGGTATTAAATATTTATATATCTTTCTTTTCTTGATATATAACATTACATCCTGCTATGAATTTTTCCCTCTTTTGTGGAGGTTCTCTTGTTCAGGAATATACTATCAATTATTATAGGAACCTTTTACAGTTTTCATTGCTTGGTGATGTTTTGAACTACCTAATGCCTGAACTCTGAAGCAGTATTGCAGTAAATAATATAGAACTACTGTTGGAATTTTGGAACTTTTTATTTGCTTCTCCCTCTGTAAACATTTTCATTGTTGATTTTTCCAGAGCTTATCTGGTAGACAAAAACTAGGAGAGAAGCTCCAGCTGATTTACTGCTTTTTATTATGATTCGTCAACTATTGATTCTGTGCCGTGTTTCAATTACTTTGTTTTGAATAGTTTATTACAGATGAACTTTAAATTAGGTTGAAACACTAAAACTAAACACTGATAATTGTTTTAATCATGCTTATAAGTTCTCTAGCTGTTTTTATTTTTACAAAAATCCATTCCAACTTCCCAACTCCTTAATCCTTTCTGCCCTTCTTTAACTGGAATCAAATGCTTTGCAGTTGTTCTGTGGCCTCCTTCTGCTAGTCCCTCACTTTACCCGATGCCTATATATGGGGAGGCTTCCAATCACAGGTATGCTTTCAAAACGAATAGAGTGAAAGAGAGGGTAGATAGATATTTTTTGGGTACTTAGGTTCCCTGTGTGTATAGTAGTGAATGGGTTTAATACTTGTGTGAGATTAATAGAACTTTACAAGTCAGGTCCATGGCACATAACACTAACACTTTATCACACTCTAACAATTCCTTTTTGTTTTAGTTCTTTTTTTTTTTTGCTTTTTTTCGTCCCGTAATAAAATTCGTGTGGCAGCTCTGTTGCATTAGAAAACCCTGATTACTCAATATATCCAAGGGCAGAATGGTCGATGGCTTTTGCGCAAAAGGTTGTTCTTGAGGCTGGTGACGCACTTTTCATTCCTGAAGGCTGGTAAGATTGCAAATTCAACTATTTCTATGTGATCTTCCTCTGATTGAGGGTAGATTACTGCCCTTTTTAATTTGGGGAAAATGGTTCATGCTGGTTGGTTTTGATGGAGGTGGTTAACATGTGTGTGCCTCATATGCTCAATTGCTTATCCAATTGTAAAATCTAGTTGACCTTTCCTTTTCTATTGCAATATAATCTTTGTAATCACCGTTTATTGAGAATACAACCTTTAGTCAGCTAAATGGTTTTTCAGACACTTAAAGTTTATTATGAGTTACACTTCTGCTGTAGACCTCACTTCCTAAAAGCTCTTATGGCTTCCACTTCTATATCTTTTCTTTGTGTAATCTTTATGTTGATTCTAGGATATTGATCCTGATGTAATAATTTAAAAAAATATCAAGTATGACCTTGTTCATAGATGCATGAATTTATCAATAAAATATTTCTCATACGCATGATAGCCTTCAAGATTTCACATTCTAGAAAGATAACGCACACTTGAGTACATGAAACAGGATCTTCCTCCTTTTTTCCCCTTTGTTATTTGTCATTTTGTTGTGGCCAATATAGCGTAAGATTCAAACTTAATATGCTCTGCCTTGTCAAGATACATATTTCAGATGCAAATAAACTGTTTGTTTTTGTCAATCACTTGATCTGGAATTCAAGTTCAATAAGAGGTATGCTAATATTCTAGCTTAGAGGTGAAAATTGGATATCATATCATCCTGCAAGTCACATGGTGTAAGTTCCTTGGGTGCATCCTCCTAAATGAAGGGAAAATAGAAAGAGATGTAAACTATAATTTCAAACTAGGTTGATGAAATGGAGTCTGTTTGAATTGTTGTTACTTATTAGTGATAAGAGATTGCCATTCAAGCTTAAGAGAAAATATACTGTATAACTTAACGTTGTAGGGATGTTTTATTATGTTGACTGAGTGCACACATTAGATAATATATAATTAGCAATGAATACATTTTAGAAAGAAAGCTGGGGTAGCATATGTGAAAAATATGGTAGAATTCTACCTTAATAGTTAGATAATGTGAGAAGATCACCTGTAATAGCCTAGGAAGAAGAGTAGAGTAGAAATTCAATATTGCAAATAGTTATGGGGGAATATGAAAGACTAGAAACCCTTAAAAATGATTTAGATTTTAATGGCGTTTCTATAAATATGGCTCTTGATAGGACCCATTTGATGCACATAGTTGATTCCACCCAATGGAAAAAGAAATCTTTGTTGTAGTTGTTGTTGGTACTTGTCTTCCAATGTTGCTAAAGCATGGGATTTGGTGCACTATGCTTCATTTTCACTGCATGCTGTACCAGTCTATCTTTTTTTGTAATTTCTGTATGTTTGGTTTTTAAAATGCTTTTATCATATTGCACTTCTTAGTCTCTATGCTTCATTAGGCAATCTACATTTCCTTCATCTCTGTAAACTTGATAGATGTCACACTTTTCCCCCCTATATATCATTGGTTTATTATTTTTATTATTGTACAGGTTTCACCAAGTTGACAGTGATGATTGGACTATTGCTATTAACTTTTGGTGGAGATCCTACACAATGTCTTCCATGCAGGAACACATGGATGCATATTATTTACGCAGAATATTGAGAAGGTATTGGCTAGGATTTATTTCTTATACTTGTGATAGTCTGACTTATGAATAATGCTATTGTTTTATTTTGCAACCATCATTTGTGCATTGGCCAATGGACACACTTCAAGATTGATCGACAAAGAAATGGTAGGTGCTTCATTTGTACACATCATTTACTACAAATAATAAAGCCTATCGTTATTCATTCATTCATTAATCTACTGGGTGGTGGGATATGCCAAAATTGATACCTTAGGATTTAGGTCAACTTTATTAACTTACTTGTGAACACATCTGAATGTAGGTAACTGATTCACCTTTTCAAAATTCTTCAGATTATAGCTTTGAGTGCATTACCTTTACTTCTTTTTCTGTGCAAAGTAGTTCTTGCTGGCTGTAAATTTTCTGATTCACCATGATTTGATAGTTATTTGGTGTTGAATTACCATATTTAGAAAACTTTCATAGCTTAAGTTGAGGATTAATAGATTTGAGGGTAGTGTATAAATGGCGTGATCATCTAACTTGTCAAAATGCATTTTGGAGCTAACCATCCTGTGGTTATTTCTTTTCTCTTGTTTTTATTTTTATTTTTGTTTGGTAATTAGAAGTTTCTGTAAGGGGCTTGACATATATTTTTAATTTATAGGACAGGACCAGGTTCTGCTTGAGTTGGGGATGGGGAAAACTAGGACGTTAACACAGAAGTTGCCTAACGGTGGAGAAGCAGGTAAGTTAATTATAGAATGACTTCTCATGTTGAAGTTATTTTCCATATTTGTTATCTGACTAGAAAATAAGCACCCATCTTATGGTTTCTGCCATTGCCATTACCAGATCATGGGGATGACAATTATGGTAAGATGTTAAAAGGAATGGATATTAAAGAGAAACGGCTGTGTGAGGGGAACACACTGGTTGAATTAGAACCTGCTGCAGTTCAGGTGCTTCATGAACTTGTTTCCTGGGTTCACAACTGCATTAGCGTGAGTCAGGATCAGGAATCACACTCAGCTTCTACAAGTGATCATAACCTAGGAGAGAATGATGAATGTAAGAAAGCAGTGACTGCTGACTTGAATGATGATCCAGTTGCTAAAATTATTTGGGATGTCAAGCCGCAAACTCTCCAATATGTCTTTCTTGCAATGGCAGTGAGTGAATTCTCTTACAAAGTTTGTAAATGTCAAAGCAGTTTGGTCTTCTAATTCACTACTTGGTAGTTTTAACTGTGGCTTTACTGCCTTAACTATTATTAGACAACATGACAGTAAAGATTGAAGCATGACATTATTATTTTTTACCAGATCACACCAAAGGAATCTAGGTTGACAGATATGTTTTGTTTTATATTTCTTCATGCTTTTGGGATGATTTATGCCATTTTCTTTCTGGGAGAATAACTTTCTTATTTGAAAGGGAGCTGCTTTTCCTTCAATATCTTGGGTTTCATTAGAATTTAGAATTGATTCTTGGAGTGGACAAGATTGAGAATTTTGTTTGTCTTATTAGGATAGGACATTATTGCCGCTTCTTTCAGTTTTATATATTGTGGTTTGCATAGTTTTCCAGTTATCCATGATAGTGTAGCTAGTTCTGCATCTGCAACTGAAATCATATGCTAATCATCTCTTTTGTTTTTCATCCATATAGTGCATATATTTGTTTCATAGTTCTAGCCTTCTAGGTCATATCATATTTGCTAGTTTCAAGCATGTTGGACTATTTACTATTTTCAGCACAACTTTCCAAGAACTCTAGAGGCACTTGTATTGCATGTACTTTCTCCAGTTGGGGCTGAAGTGCTTACTCGGAAATTTGATGAGATGGATCAACAAATACTTGAGGAAGATAGGTACATACTAATACCTATGGGTGTTTCACATTTTTGTTTGTAATCAAGATAACATCCAGCTTTTGCCTACTGTTGTGATTACAGGAATAGATTTTATGAGGTCTTCTACAGTGCTTTTGACGACCAATCAGCAGCAATGAATTCAATTCTAAAAGGGAAGGAGGCATTTGCTCAACAGGTAATTATTTCATAGAATCTTGTATTTTTCATTTATTGTTTTTAGTATTAATTACGAAACTGTTACGTTGTTTTATTTTTCTTTCCATGATTGGTGAGAAAACAGTAAAATATCGTCTAAAATTTATGTGTTTGGTTGGGTATTTGGGCCTGTTTGTTTGAGCTTTTTTTTTGTTTTTATGTTTTTTTTCTATTCTTTTTAAAAGAAAAAAAGAAAAATGGGCTTCATTGATTCAAAATAAAAGATATTTTAAAAATTTAAGATAATTGGATAAGTTTCCCTTGAAATAAAGGCCAAAACTCCACAGAAAAAGAAACTCTTTCTTATGCTGGAAGCGTAATATCTGCAATGAAGCTCTAAAATAAAACTATATCTCACAAGTCTTTTTCTTTTTGGCCCTACGTTTAAATGGCCACAAGGGCAGTGTTGTTCATCTGAGTGTTAACACATTTTAATAGATTTCTAATTTAATATTTTAAAGAACCTCTTAAGATTTTTTTTTTCTCGTTGAGAATTTGTTTTCTAATTAAGTTAGTATATGTATTTACTTTCTCTATTTTGAGACAATGAACGACCTAGCAGCCTCTAAAAATGTGTACTGGGGAAGTATATCTGTTTCTTTTAGCAACCTTATTCATATAATCAGTTTACTTGGGTAAAAGAAAGTGAATATGGTTGTTCACAATCTTATTTATTTTCACTTTATAAATGTTACTCCATGTTTTAATTGCTGTTGCTGTGAATGGCTTGCAATCCTGAGATATTACACAGGATCAAATTTCTCCCATGCCGTGAAATACTCGATCTCACCCTCCCACTTGTGATCTTATTTTGATAGTTTACGCTACGCACATTCTTGTTTCTATTTGGTCCTTAGTTCATTACAAGGCTACTTAATGGTTTCAATTTGGCTCTAGACATCTCTTGGATTGAGTAACATTCTGAATTTGTCTTAACAAATCATGAATATAAAAATATAATTGTGTGAAAATTTTGCCTATCAACTGTTCCTTATCTGAATGGTGCCATTAATTGCATCACTTAAAATCTTAAATACATCTCATGTTATCTTCTTTTCTACTATGTGTCATTTTCAGTTTGGATTCAAACTCATTATGATTTCCTGACCAAACAAGCTGTTTTTCCATTTCTTGGTATCAAGTGATTAAGACAATCTTGACTGTCCTGTTTGATTTTTCTGTATTTTTTAATTTTTATTTTTTTTCCTCGAGAAGGACAGATTTCCTAAATATACTTTGATGACCACATCTTTTCTTTTTCCAAGTCTCTATCCTTATCATTATTTCAGTGCATGAGTCTCTGGCATTTGTTGCCCTGCATGTGCGTTGAGACTTTAGTTTCACTTTCATGCATCATGAGAGAGAATATATGCAGTTGGGTTAATGAGATTTCATAGTTTAATTTCAGGCTACTGTATGGTCCTTCAAATGTAGAATTTGTTAACTAAACCAGTCAAAGCCAACTATATCAGATGTTGAATAACTTTAGGCAATGTGTAATTTAAAGTGCATAAAATTGAGAATATTCATTTTCTTTTTGTTGCATGATGATGATGCAGGCATTTAAGAATGTGTTGGATAAATTTGTGGGAGTGAATCTTAAAAGCTAAAGCCAGGTGTCATTTTAGATGCTTAGTGACATGAACCTTATGGAAGAATTGGCCCACCAGGTACCCTCAGAGCAAAAACATTGATGCATATTTGAAATACAATCTTTTTTTCCATTTGGGTCTGTACTATGTACTTCTTATATTTTGTCACTTTGTTTGAATTTCAGTAGATGATCATCACTGATTTGAACATCATTCAGTGTTGTGTATATATAAGATTACAACAATTTTTTATACCAACTATCTCTTTAATAGTACATTGAATTATCTCAATAGATTTTGAAAATCAAATTGTACTGAATATTAGAGATTGGTGGTTCCTTTCTTAAAAAAAATACTATAAGAAAAAATTATATGAAATTCTTTAAGCTGTATGAAATTCCAACATTTCCACGTGCCTATGTCTCTGTTTGAAGTTATATTTGTCGTTACGAGTTAACATCTTGCACTCTGCAGCATAAGAGAGTGTCAAACTAGCATGGCAAATGTATCAGAATATATATTATAACTTCTTAGATGCCTAAATTGACATTTGGTTATTGTTGTATAAGTATGAATTTTACTTGTGTTAATGTTGAAGTTGGACTACTATTGTAACTCAAAATATTAGTATAATTAAATTGAAATATTTAGGGTTTATTTGGTTGTTTTTTTTAATCTCATTTTTAGCTTTTATTTTATATTTTCAAGGTTTTGTAAAGAATATATTAAAAACAAAAATTAAAATTGTATTGTTTTTCGCTATGTTTACGTTTTCTTCGTAAAATGCTAAAAGTAGGAAATAAAAATAAAATTAGGGTAAATTACAGTAGCATTCTCCATAAGTAGGTAGTCGTACATACGACACTTTTATATTTGTGAAATTATATTTATTAGGTCTTTTTTATACAAACATAAAACATGACAAATCAAAGAGTGTTCTGCCTAATATTACCTAACTTTCAGAGACATTCGGTATAATTATTAACTCTAGAAACTAAACACCTTTAATGTTTTTTTTTTTAAATGATGCTTAATGAAAATTAGTTTTCTGTTTTAAGTTCCAAGAATATTGGTTCTGAAATAGGGTGAGCAAAGCATATCACCTTCCAAGATTTTGCCATTTAATTTAACTACAACCTTTACATCTGTCAATATATTGTTTGATTCTTGTGTGTTTGTGTGGAGTGGATTGCATTGTGTCTAGTGTGCAAGGATTTGCAGCAGAAGGGAGAAAAAGGGTAGAAAATATAGCATTGAAAAAAAAGTTTAGGTAATAATTAATTCTCAGTATTTTGTAAAGAAGAAAAAGGAGGTAGATTCCCTAGTGGAAGATGACATATGCAATTAAGGTGAAGAGAGGGGAATAGAAGAAAGAAAGAAAGAAAGAAACAAGAGGATGTTGGTTTTGTCTACTTGTGGTTCTTCTTCTGCAGAGGGAGAGATATTTGTATTGAAAAAAGTGTCACTCACTCACACTAGTTATTTTCTTCTTTAGTAGGCAAATGGGATGTTTTGTACCTTAACCCTGCAACTTATGCCATATACTTTCTAAAAGATTGGATATACCATAAAAAATAAAAACTTTTGTTAATCCCTATGTTCTTTTTTTTGTTTTATTTTTTTACCCTTGTAGTAATTGTACCTCCTCTCTTGTAGTTGTAGTTGCATATACCGAGGATTTAGTGGCAGTGAAACTTTTCTCCATTCCTTTTGTAGTTTTGTTTATATGTTGAGCATGCAAAGCTCACAACTTTATTTAATGCCAACCTCAATGGTAGTTTCCAAACAATTTGCTATATTTATGTTTTATTTTTACTATTTTTTTTTTCTTTTGGCTCCATTTTTCAATATGGAATTCCATTTTGAGAAGCTTTATTATGAGATAGCCAAAGCCAAATTATGAATTAGATTATACTATTAGGATCCGTCGTCGTGGTGGTCCTTTTCAAGAAAATTATGAAGAACTAATAGGTATTATTATTATTACATGTGCACAAAAAATTAATTATTAAAGTAGTCATCTTATAAAATATATATCGAAAGTAAGTTAAACAACACATATTTAAACACAAATACATAAGGATTAATTTGGTGGGTGATTTTTTATATGCACATAGCATTTTTGTTGTGTACTCTTACTATTATTGTTAAGAGTTTGACAAATAATTGGTGGCATCCTTTGATTATTGTCATGAGATAAAGCCATATAGGTAAAAGAGAATTAGGTATGCTAAAGCATAAACATATGTTTAGGGAAAATGTAAGAGATCAAAGACAAAGGTTTTCATCTTGAGATAATTCATAAAGCAAATCTTATACTTTTAAAAATAATTGAAGGACAAATAAGTCATTGATGTTGAGAACAATTTTGAAGTCAATATTTGTATTACCACACAATACATATAATACTGAGTTTTTCATCAAATTGACTTAGCTAATGTTGAATTTGCATTTGTGGATTTAGTTGCCAACCGAAGGCTGTGTGATGTTGGGGGACTGTGTGCACAAAATTTGATAAAGTATTAACAGAAAAGATTGCTCAGAATTTTAATTCAAGCTTTCAAAGCTACAATGACCAATTTTTCTTTCTTTCTTTCTTTCTTTTTTTCAACCCCCTTAACCGTTGACATTTATTTTTTCACCTTTTCCTTTAATTATTTTCTATTCTCTTCTTTTCTCTTTTCCTTTTTAATTGATTACTATCTTGTGTCTGGACCACTATTACACTTAGCACAAATATACATACATACATACACCATGGGCTTAATTTACCTTTTCACTCACGCTTGTAAGATTTTAGGGTTTGGAGCGTCACTTGCTTCTTTTTACAAAAAAAAAGTCTCCATTAATTTCTTAAAATTATACCCATTTCCCCCCTTTCATTTCTCTTTTTAATTTTTTTTTTCACTTAAACCCCCTTGAAAAGAAAAAGTGCCAAGGAAAAGAATTTCTTGGAATTTGGTGTAATGCTGCTTTGTTCAATAAAATTTGGATGGGGTTGGATATCCCCATAACATTCTTAAAATTCCTAAAACCATAGTTGGTGTATGATATTGCATTCTTCGTTGGAAGTGGAATGGAAATAGAAAATAGTTTTTACTATGAATGAACACTTGTATGTATTTAGAAATGCTTTTATCTTTGACTTGTCTGCTCCAAATTGTTAATAAGCTTAATTTGTTTGCAATGTCTTTGAATCTTTTTCAATTTTAGGGACCCACATACACATAACTCTCATCATTGTAATATGGAATTTAATTATCTTCTTTAAATAAAGTTTGATAATGATAGTTTGAGACTAAAATGAATAATAATCTCAATGGTTGATAAGAAAATTAAAAAGCAACTGATTAATAGTATACATGCACAATCATCATGTTGATATTTATATTTTATAAGAGTTTAATTTTTATAAAGGATAGATTTTTAAATTTTAATTAGATATTTTTACATTAATAAAAATAGTTATTTTTTTTAATAATTGCTGGTATATTAAACTTATCAATATAAATTTAATTTTGACGTATTGTTAGTGTGAAGCAGTTTTATATGTGTATTTAATTATGTAATATTATATTAGAAAAAATAATTATTTTTATATTAATTAGGTGAATAATTGTTAAAGAATAGATATAATATAATTAGATGAGTGTGTAAATTAAACTCTATTAATATTTAATTAATAATTGATTTTGTGAAAAGTTACACTATAATAATGGCCTACTTGACCCAATTAGGGAGCCATGATTTTAATTTGCAATTTACACAAATAAAGACAAAAGCTAGAGACGTGGAACCCTTTGGCATTTTTAGTAGCTAAGTCCAAAATTACGTCACTTCTTAAGAACAATCTTGACAATTGACAATCTACATCGTTCACTATCTACAGAGACTTGAACAAAATCATTGTCAAATAATGTCCCAAAAGTCACAAGTTTCACCAACACCACTAACATATTTTTTGTTTTAGTATTTAAATTCAAATTTTGGTGATTAATTTAACCAATTGCAGAGGGATCTGGCAAGTTGATATCTTCTATATATACCTTTTGTTTTATTTAATGTTAAATGTTTTTGGCTAAACAACTAGTACATAAAATCTACTAAAGAATTAATTTGACCTTAGTTGAACTAACTTACTATAAGTAGTAAAGCTTGTTGTTGTTGTGGTTATTATTCTTAAAAAAGAATTTAGAAATTTGATTTTCATGTCATTTTTTGAATTTGATTAAATTTTTTTTACTCTTAAAAATTTGATAATTTTATATTAAGTAAAATTTTTTTATAAATTTTTTTTGTGAATAACTAGATTTTTTTTAAAAAAAAAGTCTATAACGAGTAATTTTCGGTCTGGTTATTTTTACATGCATATTTTAAATATTTATTCAAATCTTCTAAAAAAATGCAGATAAAATACATAAGTTATTTGTTAAATATAATTAAAATTTATTTATTATTTATAAAATGAAATTTTTTTTATTTTTGTTATATTTTAAAATTTTTCAGAATTTATTTATCATTTATATCATTTTGAGTTAATTTTTACCAGCGACATAAATTTTTAAGTACCATTTTACACGTTTATCTTATTATTTTCTTAAGATGGTGGGTTGATTACAAGGGCATTTGAGTCTTAAAAAATTGCATGGTTGTGGTTGACCTCTTTTGCCGACATGTGATAACCTCATCTATCCTCTATTCCTCTTCGACGTGATAACCTACTTCATACTCATAATTATTTTTATATTTTATATCTTCCATAATTACATTAGCAAAAGTAATACAAAAACTATGATGCCCTTCAAATTTTTATATCAAGTTTATAACCTATTTTGAAATCTTTATTTTAACAGATTCAATTTCGTTGATCTCTTTGTATGTGTATGTATGATAAGGATGCGATAACCCATGAAATAACAATTATTATAGGTAAAAAATTTATACAACTAGATAATTTGTTTCTACATTTGTCACTAACTGAAGTTCAGTAGTAAACAAATTTAAATAATATGTAGACAAATCAGTTTAAGTTTTGGTATTTATGATAACAAAACAGAATAATGATTGGAATGATCCAAAATCTTTTGTGTACTTCTAATCTTTTGAGATAGAGTTTTAATTTCCAAGGATTCAATATTCTCATTATTTGATGAGATTTTGCTGTGTACCATACCAAATTTATTAGATATATGTACCCATCTGTTGTCATTGTTTTCCAATCTCCTCTCCGAATTTATAGCATATATAAATAGCTGAATTTTTTCTCATAAATAATTAAATATTTCAATGGAATGGAAGGAAAAAAAAAAGAAAATGGATTTAATTTGAACAAAGTACATCACTAACAAAATGTATCACTTTTAGTCGATATTCTAAATTACCTACTAAATTTTAAATCCTAAATTTTAAAATCTAATAATATAAAAATAAAGTATTGGATTGATAAAAAATATTGACTCCTAATATTTTTTTAAAATAAATATTTTAAAGATAATAAGTGTGAAATTTAACTGTATTTTTCCGCTAGACAATATCTTTTAATTTCTGTATAAAAATTGAATACGAAAAAAAAATTAAAATTAGGGTTTTTTTATTATCAAAGATAGTAAGATTTTAAAAAATGCTGTATGTATACAAAAAATTAATCATTAAATTAGTTATTATATATTTATATATAAACATATATTATTTAATTTATTTTTAATATATATTTTATAGTTTAATATATTTTATACTACTGACTAATTTTACAATTAATTTTTAGTATACACATAATAAAATATTCATTACATAAAAAATTTTATGCAGTGAACATTTTAATAACTTTTAACATGCATGAAACAGATTAATAACTTAAAGTTATTATCTTTTTAGTTAAAGATTTCTATTTAAAATCCTTAACAACCAGTGTGATAGTAAAGTTGATGATTATTAATGTTGAAAGTAAAGAGAATAAAATGGAAGGGAGGAAGAAATAGAAACATAATATTTGCAAGTAGCAGAATAGAAGAGAATCAAAAGCTGTCAAGACAAAGAAAGGACATAGCTAGGTGTGGTGATAGCAACAAAAAGGACTAATGATTATGAATCTCTCTCGCATGTGACATTTTCTCTGACAACAAAAGAAAGGCCACCATCGTCCCTCTTCCATTCCTCCCTCCCCTTCTATACATCATCTATACTCACTACATAAATTTAATTAATACAACATATTCATTCAAATTACGTACTAATGTTTCATAATCGTTTGGTAACAAAAAAAATTAATAAAAAATAGTTAAAATTTATTTTATGTAATATTTATTAATTTTAATAATAATTAATAAATATTAAATAAAATAAATTTTAATTTTTTTTATTTTTTCTAATATTACCATTTTGTAATAGACATATACAAATACTTTAGTATATTTATTCACAAGTGAGCGTTTTTTATACATCTAAGTTTTATTTTAAATTTTTTAATCTATAATCTAACAAGATATTTTATTTTAAATTTTTAAATATTAATAACTAACTGATAATAAAAAATAATAAATTCTAATAGTTGTCTTTTTCAATTACTTATATGATTAACTATTTCAATCTACTTATACAATAAATAATGAATAAATATCAATACAATTCTTTAATGAAAAAGAACATATGGTAATTAACCTCTAATATAATATCAATAGACATAGCAAAGCTACTCATTTAGGTCCATTATATATTAATTTCATATTATAATATAAATTTGTATTGAAAGTTGATAACAACTAACTAAGCATTATAATTAAGTACAATAAAAGATTGCACCTTTAGGAAAGAAACAATAATAAAAAGGCTTAAAAAGAAGCAAAGACCGAGGAAAATAAAAACTAAATAAATTCACACTCATGCATATAGTTCATTCATTAACGAAAAATCGAAACAATTTAAAACCATTGTAACTAGCTAGCTGGTTCAAAGAGAAAGGAAATACACGTTCATCATGACAAGGATATAAGTGACAATTCATATTCAGTTTCCGATTTTACCCCTATAGTTTTGCACTCTTGCATTGTGAAATGGGTTCGCGCAAATACAACTCTAACACCTCGTATTTACACGCATAATAACGAAGAATACGAGATGTTAGATTTGTATCTACGCGTTAATTTTTCGAATATAATTGCATCATGATCAACAATTGCCCCATGATTCTGGGGCAGTTGTTGTTCCAAGAAATCCAAAACCTTGTTGTGGTGACTTAAACAACGGGTGTCGAAGATGATGGTGGTGTTGTTGTTGGTAATCTATGTTTCCGGTGTACGTTAGCATGTCCTTCACGTTCATGCTAACGTCAACTGCGCCAGCATTTCCTCCGTCACAGCTGCCGCCTCTTCCGCCGTTGTTATCTCCGGTTAACCCTAGAAAGTCTCTTGTAAGATCATCACTACTCTTGAGGCTCCTTGTGTTGTTGTTAAACCCTCCCACTCCCATGTTGTTCATGAAATGAACCGAGTCAAGCTGAGTCATGTCGCCAAGCTCAGTCACGTGACGAGTCACGTGCTGGCCAACTCCAAGTGAGGCATTAGGGCCCGTGATGGCGGCCGCGCCCACCGTCGCGGCCTTCTGGAGGAGTGCAGTGGCTGAGAGATGTGCTGACGTGGCAGCAGCAGCAGCATTATTAGCACTGTTGGATTGTGGTTGCATGCGCACGTGCGGGTTGTTCCTGAAGGGTGACGTCATCATGATGGTGTTATTCTTGCTGGGGTTTTGGTGAAGGAACAATGGAGGGGCATTATCGGAATTTGGGATGTGAAAGTTTTGAACTTCAGGCTTAATGTTGATGTTATGAAGAAGTGTATTATTATTATTAGGGTTAGGGTTTTCTTGAGATGATTGTGGGTCCCATGGATTGATGAAGTTGTTTTGGGTTGGGAAAAGGAAGAGGGATTGGAGTAATGGATTTGAAGGTGTTGTGATTAATTGATGCTGGTTTGCTGAAACTCTTGCACTCTCTTCAGCCAATGCATCACAGAATGCCCTATGAGTTATGAAGCTGTCCTTCCTGCATTTTTTTTCAATTCAACATCAAATTCAAAAATAATAATAAAAATTTTTCTTATTCCTTTTTCTTATATATTCATTCTGTGTTTATAGTTTTATTATCACAAATCATGATAAAATGATAAGTAAATTGGTGAAGACACACGTGTAGTTGTCTTCGTAAAAAATTAACAATTAAAAATTATTAAATGATAATTTAGTCAAACTTATCAAATTATTTAACCGTTCTCAAATATTAACTTTACATAAAGAATAAAGAATGCACGTTATTATATAAAAAATAAGTCATTTAATCACTATTGTTGGTGAAAACTCATGTACAGTTGACTTTACGTGAAGTTGATACCTGAGAACTGTTAGATGATTTGACTGATTTGACTAAATTTTTATCTAACGGCTCTCAAGTATTAACGTCACGTGAAATTAACTTCACCTGAGTTTTTACCACTACTGTTGTCATATATATATATGTATGTATCAAAGGGAGAGAAAAAGAATGATCCAAAAATGCCTCATTATTGAAATATGGGAATTTTTTTATTGAAATTACAACCATTTATTTAAGTATCAACTGGACTATCATAAGGAAGCTACAAAGGAAAGAGAAGTAAGAGAAAAAATTGAGTCTTACATGAACTTCTTGTACTCATAATACAAATTACGGGTGTGTTCATCATCAATTGTAATCTTAGATTAGGGTTTAAAGTTTAATATCCCAAAATTTCATGTTCATAGCCATGATTTCTCTCCCTCATTTTGAAATCTAACCTTCCGTGTTTTATAAATACAGGGAGGAAAAAATTACAGTGATGAACATGAAATTTTGAAAAACTAATACATTGATGATGTAGTAAGTTTGTAGCATATATTAGAAGAAAATTATTAATTAATTTTTTTTATAAAAAAAAACATTTTAAAAATTTTCATTATTAATAATTAAATACATATTTGTAACACACATATTAACTATACCTTGTGTAATACTAGGTTGAGGACTATATGAAATGAGGGTAAAATAATGAATGCACATACATACACAAATCATGCATGCAAAAATGTAATGTGAGGACATGACAATAAGCAAAGTAGAATTATATTACGTCCTTGGGGATTGTGCTCCGTTTGGCCAAAAAGGCATTTGTGGGAAAAACAAAAGAATCATGCATAGTATTCCACACGCAATACCAAAGAGTGTGTCAAAGGGTTTAATTAATAGGGTCAAATTTTATGGGAGAGCTTTATAGTATCAACCATATAATCATGCACGGTCACAAATTAGATAGTGACATTGTATATATATGTAATGCATAAAATTGGGTGTATTATATATATTTGAGACA
>NC_029773.3:10123054-10125708 GCF_000817695.3 Arachis duranensis | reverse complement strand
ACACTTTTGACATAGAAGCTGAGGTACAATATATATATTTGGATGTGAAAAAATATTTTCCTAATTTGATGGCCTTTATACTTTGATGTATACATGCATGAAAACTATAGCATATAAAATTGAATTTAGTTTAAAATAATTTTTTAAAATATAAAATATTAATTTTTAGTTAATTAACATGATTTAATTTTAGTATTTATATTTATAATTTAGAATCTAAAATTTAAAATAAATAAAATAATTTTTAAAAATTTGATTGATATTAATTTAAAAAAAGTAAGTTATCTAGCATTGTTCAATAATTTTACACGTACATCTAATTATGTGACAACATATATACATCAAAGTGTATTGAAAATTAAATTGTATAAAATTATAATAATGGATAAAAATGTTGTGATGATGATGGGAAAGCAAAAAGTGTTTGGGAAGTAGAAACTCATGCATGACACACAAAGATAAGCATAATTGAAATGAGTAGCAAGTATCCATTGATGAAGAAGCAAAGAAAGCTACTTAGCATATCAGATCTTTGGCAGATTTATCAGATTTTCACAATGATGATGAAAGATCATCAACACATACACTACACAATATGCAAATGGCGTTTTCAATATTATAAAATAAAATAAAAATAAAAAATTATTAAGAGAAAAATTTAAAAAAGTAAGAAATCATCACAATTTTTTTAGAACAAGTATTGTGTATGTGCTTCTTTATTGCTTTTTTCAGTGGACAAAAATAGATGTTCATCATTTTCTTAGAGACTGCAGCCACTCCATTTACACACATATTTGTGCATAGAAAGAAAAAGAAAATAAAGGAGAGAGAGAAATTAAATATTAAATAATAAAAATAGTAGTAGAAGTCTAGAAAACAATTGAGCACCAATTCTGACACACTTGGAATTTTTGTGTAGCCTAAATAAAACCCTATTAATTGAAAATTTTATAAATTTTTGGAACATAATGTAGAAATAGTATATATCATGCTTCTCATGCAGACATGCATGTGAATGCATCATAAGGTTATAAAATGCATTAAATAAATAAATTAATTAAATATTAAAAATTAATTATATGAAGCTATTGAGTCACAGATAATACAGTAGATAAAAACAAAAGATGTGTGGATTGGATTTTTTGTTGTTGCCGCACATTCATTTGGCAGTTTTAGGATTCAGAAAACAGGTAAAAGTTTTTTTCAGTTTCTTCTTTACTTTGCAATTGACACTTGTATAATTACTTGTGTCCATTTCCATGCAAACTGCCATAACAATTAAACATTTATTGCATAGATAAATTCCAGGAGATACATGTAGTTTACCATTCTCATATAACAACAAACATCCACCGAAAACAAATAATTAAAATAATTAATAAAAATCCCCTTTTTATGTAACATGAGGACACCCCATGTTTTTTTATAATTACCCAAATAAAAAAATAATAAAAACTAGCTAATCAATTAGGGTTAATTAGAAAAAGATTAATCCAAATCATCCAACAAGAACACATCAAACACCAAAAACCAAAATATAGACATTATTTTTAAATTGCTAGGAACATATTTGGTGTAATAATATTCATGGTTTTAATTAAATTGTGGTAAGTAATTATCCACAACATTTACATCAAAATGTAATTACGTATAGTTATGTTAATAAAAATAACTGTCATTCATTTAAAAGAATGATAGTAATTGAACAATTATAAAAAAAGTTTCAATTTCAGTTCATCAAAATTAAACTCGTACAAGTAAAAATAATGAATAGATACCTGGAGAAAAGGGTTCCACAATCACATCTATATTCTCTAGTACCACAAGTTTTAGAATGAGCCTTCCAATCAGATTGAACAGCATAGATCTTAGAGCACTTGTCACATTTCCACTTCTTCTCACCATGTTTTCTACAATAATGCTTCTTGATTCCAGTGAGGTCCCCAAGAGCCCTTGAAGGATTGTGATGGACACATGAAGGTTCAGGGCAAACATATGCTCTCTTCTTCACTTCTTTGTTGTTCCTTTGCTTCAGCTTCCATGGAAGATTGTGCCCTCTTCTATGAAGCTGAAGGTTTTGATCCCTTTGGAACCCTTTGTTACAGATCTCACACACAAACCTATTTGTTGCTAATAGTGTCTTTGGTGATAAAGCTATCACTTCAGCATCTGGGTCTAAAATCATATCCAAAAATAAATAAATAAATAAATAAATAAAAAAGGAAAAAAAATTATATACTAAAAAATGATCAATATATATAATAGCATGAGTTATTTTTTTTAATTTTTTTAATAATATAGTTAAGAATAATAGCTTAATTCTCAGGCAGACAAGATATTATTCTAAAACTTAATAATAATGATGATAATAATAACAAAAGCTTATATATATGATATATAAAAATTTAAATGATTGAAATTATTATTGGTACCTGGATTTCCAGGGAGGCTTCTCTTTTTCTTGATCTTTTGAGGAGGTTGTTGTTGTTGTTGTTGTTGATGAGGAGAAATTGTTGAAACAACATGGTTTAAGGTAGCACCAAAGTCTTGAATTCTTGTGCCAGAAGAGACACTTGCTTCTTCAGACAAAGAAGTAGAATTGGACATAACTGCTGGGAACATTATGCCTTAAGAAAAATTCTCCAACTTAGAAC
>NC_029773.3:10122690-10123033 GCF_000817695.3 Arachis duranensis | reverse complement strand
GGGGAAGGGGGAAAAAAAAAAGAGGAAGCAAAGATACGATATTCTAATGTCTTGGTTTGTTTGTTTCCAAAATCATAGCTCTGTGTATATTAATTTCTTTGGTTGTGTCTATAATTAACAAACCAAATAAATATATAAATAATATTTAAGCTTTGGAACACAAAATAATTAAGAAGAAAGAAACCTTGCTAGTGAACATAGGTGGAAGATATATATAGATAGAGAAAGGAATCATTTGCTTTTGTGATGCAATATCATAAACAAAAAAAAAAGATTTTTTTTTTAAAAAAAGGGAAATTAATTAATCTCGTGAAGAGAGGAGATGATGATGATGGTGGTGTGT
>NC_029773.3:10121639-10122620 GCF_000817695.3 Arachis duranensis | reverse complement strand
CTATGCCATGGATTACTTGTCTGAACAACTCTGAACAACTATTTCAGACATATCTCTTTCTATTTCTCTATATATGTGTGTTGTGTTTATATCTATGTAGAATTCATGAAGAGAATCATCATTAACATGCAATAATAATAATCAAAATTAAAGAAATTGATGAAAAAAACTATATTAAAGTAGAATTATTATATATATAGCTACTTTTTTTTCTCTTTTTTTTTCTTAATCTATAATTGAGTGTGCAAAGAGAAATTGTAATGAGTGGTATTTGTAAGAGAAGAGAAGAAGGTGATGATGACAATTAGAGACTAATAAGGAGGAAGTGATGGTGGCAAAAAATTGAAAAAGGCATGGAAAATTAAAATTTTATGAGAAACAAAATGAAAAATTAAAATAAAAAAAAACATGGGTGATTTGATGAGGAAAAGTTGTGCAAGGAGACTCAGAAAGAAAAAAAAAAGCTAAGAACTAAGAAGTCTTGAGAGAGACAAAGATAGAGAAAGCAAGGCAAGGCAAAGACTAGGAAATATCCTAAATCACTTGACTCACAAATTTATAAATTTATTTATTTTTTTTTTGGAAAATAATCACTTTAATTTTTCTTTACTTTTGCTTTCATTCTTTTAAATAAAAATTAATGTAAATGTTAGGAAGACAAAAAAATAATCCGACTAAACAACTAAACTTGTTTTATTTAGTATTTATTTATAATAAATTTATTAAATAAAACTAAAAATAATACATTTTAATATTTTTTTACTAATATTTTTTATTATCAAATATTTTCGAAAAACTAAATTGGTTAATCCTTGTTTTTGATGAGAAAGGGCCAGATGCATGCATGGAACTTTCTGTCTTTTCCTTTGTTTCTGTTATAAAACACCCAAATCTTAAAAGAGCCATGGAATGATTTTAAAAAAGAGACATATATACATTCTGCTTAATTAAGATTTAAGAGAACTAAAAGTTAAATAATAA
>NC_029773.3:10097451-10121612 GCF_000817695.3 Arachis duranensis | reverse complement strand
GGGGAAGGTAGAAAGGCAGAGATAACCCCACAGCAAACATTATTGATTCACTGATTGATATTCAACTTATACAGTGCATATATATAATCTCTAGCCACTATAATATTTTGCATAAAATATCTACTATACAAATATTATTTAATTATATGTGTTTTCACGTCAGTAAAAATATTTATTATTTAATTCAATTACTTAGTATCTTAAAAATTTTATGAATTTGAGTAATGTTTCAAAGTTTTAATTTATCCTCTGATTTAATTACCTTCTTAATACTAAGTGAGTAAAAATTTAAATACGTATTATTTTTTGAAAATATAAAAAAATAAAAAATTTCTTTATCTAACATTTAAAAGAATAATTTAAAAAATGAGTTAGAAGAACTCCTAATTTTTCTCTATTATAAATATATCTATCTTCAAAATGTGAGTATATAATGAATTAAATATTAGACCCTGCACATATTATATATTTTATATAACATAATAGATATATAATAATCCATAATGTCATCAAAATGGCATGTTCATTTTTTCTTTTAGGTACATATACTTTCCTCATGCTTATTATTTGTTTCGTGGAATTTTATAGCAAATGATTGTTTTCCATTATAACACTTGAGGATTTTGTGTCACTCTATCTTTCAGTGTTATATATTATTGTTCTCTTACATCCTAGTTTGTAGAGAAAGTGTGTGCTCTACAAACCCCACCAAGGAGAGAATTTGCAAAGGCTTCTTTTTTTTACCTTCTTTATTCCAAACCCAAATCTAAAGCTAAAAAAGGGGTAGCACAAATATAATTGTCCATTTTAGAGGGTAAAATTGTCTTTGTGGTCACAAAGCTTTGGTTTTCATTAGCCACCATACCATGCAAAAATCACATTCCATATAAACCTTAGGCGTGTATGAAATAGGACCCATCTCAAATTAGCCCTTTGAAACTACCCAAGGACAGTTTTAGATTTCTTCTATAGAAATGTATATTTTTTGTTCTCCATTAATTTAATTTGGAATCCTATGTGGGCTTTTGTCCTCCAAGAGTTTGGAATCAGCTGGAATAATAAGGATTAGATTATTCATCCTTTTCTTTAATTATTTTCTCTATGGGAGATCAATGACAATGATGATATTATATATATGCTACTCAAGTGATCATTTAGTTTTGGATTATCATCTCAAGTTATTAATTATTAAAGTTAGTAGATTCTTAAAGTTAATAGCCTTTTCATCCCTAATAAATACATGCATATATATATATAGTATGGATTATAATATTTTAAAAAATATTATTAAAATTAAATAACATTTTTTATTATTAAATAATATTTTTAAATAGTTACTTAAAAGAATATGACTTTAATTTTAATAATATTTATATAATTATTATAATTACTATAACATAGTCATACCAAAATTTAATATATATATAAAATATTTTTATTTATTTTTTTCCGATAAACATAAATTTAGGTAGGGTAAAGTAAAAGTTCAAATTATCAATATTTTGGTAGTCTTTAGTACATGATAATTTATGAGTACATGATTCATCAAGTGAATTGATTTACTAAATAAATTGATCCGTTGATTTCAAAATTAGTATACCAAACTTTCAGTATATAAAAAAAAAAATTTTGGTGTTATAAACTTTTTAGAGATTTTACTTTTAAGAGATGTAATGTAAAATTTATAATATTAATCATACTTCAAAAAGTAAGGAATCATTTGTTTGGGACGTAAAGAATTATTTTCACATAATAACATACATAATCTAATTAATGACGTATCACATATAAGTTTGATCTCTACTATTTTTGAAATTGGTATCTTTTATATTATATTGATGATTCTTCTCCAAGTTTCTTGTAGGAATTTGTTAGTAAACTATTGAATATTATTATGGCTATTGAGTGGTCTTTTATTTTGACTAATTAATTAAGATATTATTCGATATATATGTGGGCGCCTAACTTTTATTGTTTTATGCAGAAAATTCGGTATTTTGCTGAACGGTATGCCAAGAAATTAAAGAAGAAAAGAAAAGAAAATCCATTTAATTATGTTTAACATAAGAAACTAAAAGTTTAACTAAAATATTTCCTTAAAAATACTTTTTAAAAAATAAAAACAAAAGAATATATTTTTCTAATTATTTCACCATATTAAAATTTTAAATATCTTATTAATTACCTTTTCGATAAAATTATTTCTTAACAAATATTTATAGCAATAGATTCATTTCATTTTATACCCTCCGTTTCATCTTATACGGTAAGGGTATATTATTGATGAATGGAATTACAGGTTATTTGTCACTTTAGATTTTGGCTAAATACATAATTATCAGAAAACTTTAAAAGTAATAATTTAAATATAATGCCACTAATAATCCTTAATTAATTAGTTTGAAAAACAATAATAGAATAAGAATTTAACTTTATATACACGGTTAATATAAAATAGTTTTATACATAACTAATTGTGTATTATGTAGTGAATTCAGAGAGAATGAACACTAAAAAAAAAAACGCTGAATATCATTAAATTTAACATTATAGAATAGCAGCAAATTTATCGTCGGTAATAACATTAAATTCGTAAGGTTATATAATTACTGGAGGATTTAAATTTCCGATAGTAACTTTACCGATAATTTTTGGAGGGAAACAAAAAATAAATTGACGCGTCTTTTAGGGTTGAATTTACTGTTGGAAAAAATTCGACGATAAACCAACTTAGTGAAACGATGTGTTTTGGTGACCTGCAATGGTTTATCGTCAACTTTTTCTGACGATTAATCCGACAGTAACTGGGAAGTAAAATCAAAGCACAAACTCTCTTCTCCTCGTTCTTCTCCTTCTTCTTTTCTTGCCATTTCACCCTTTCTCTTCTCCCTTTGCGGAACTACCGCACCACAGAGCCACTGTCATCGTGCCGCCGCTGCCCAGCTTTGCCGCGGGTCCAACCTTTAGCATTACCACTGCTCAGCTTCGCCTCTGTCCCAGTTGCATGGCGAGTTCCCCATCATTTAGTGCCATTGCAACCCTTCTCTTCCCTCGTTTCTGTTTTATCTGTTGTCCTACATCACAGATTTTTTATTAAACTCTATTTTTCAAATTCTGTTTAGTCAGTATTGGTTCATTAGTTTGGTTTTAGTTAGTTTAGTTAGATTTAATTTTCTAGTAGATTTTAGGTTGTTAAGATAGGTTAGGTGTAAATTACTTAGTTCTGATATTGCTGAAAGTGGTTGGATTATCTAATTATATTGATTCATTATGTTACAACTGATTTCGCTGAGATATGGCTATCAAAATTGTTGGATTCTGCTTGATTGCTGCTTGTTTTCCGTTAACTGTTGCTAGTGTGTTTGTTGACTTGGAATTGTGATTGTATATTGATGCTTGGTATTGATGTTTGCTTGTTTGATACTTTGACACGCCAAGTGTTTGATAATATAACTCAAATGGTTCTAAATGAAAATTTGGTTCAATCTTTAAATATTAATGCTTGTTTTTACATGATTAGTGTTATTATACATTGATGTGAATGTGAATGTTTCTAATTTACCAAGTTTAGTTTGATATGATAGATTGCTCCAGATGCTATTTCTCATTAATTGAGTTTTGAGTATATGTGTTATGCATAATTGTCATAATTGAATTATTTGAAAATTGAATTTCAATCACAACATCACATACTCTAAAACTCTTTTTTAGCATAATCCATCACATTACATCAACTTTTGATTGGCCTAAGTGATTATTGAGTTTTTTGTTACTTGTTTTCTTATTTTTAACTCGCAAATATTTTGAAATCATCTTAGGCGCACTAATTGAATTGAATTTGAACTTTAAAAAGTGTTTGAATTATCAAATGGTGAACTTAATGTTGTGGTATTAGTTATAAGAAAAAAATTGATATTATTATAATTTTTTATTGATTTTTTGTTCTGAATTTCTGTTAATTGGATGCTATTTGCTGACATGACAACAGATAGAGGTGTTGCGGATTAACCTACTGGTCATGGTCATGGTCATGGTAGAGGGAGGGTTTCTTCTGGTACCCTTGCAAATTCTAGATCCTTTTCCTTTACTCCAAATACCCCGATGATGTCACAGGTTGCGGGTTTATCGGACCAGCTGTTCATCATGGTCCCTAACCCCAACTACGTTCCTCCTTCTACAGCAATGCCGCCTACATCGATGGACACCATGGCCCTGAAATCCTCTCACGGAAGTGAGGCAGCTAATATCCCTCTACCACCATCTATCGTACGGTTGACGATTTGGCCTAATGGCAAAACAGGGTAAGTATCACTTTAAGTCTTCTATATGCTGAAAGTGTCTAACTACTGATTCTAGTTTAGTGGATTTAGGGTTGTAGGTTTGAATTACTGAAAGTGTTTCATATTTTCTAATTACTAAATTGTTAAAAGTGTCTGACTATTAATTCCAGTTTAGTAGATTTAGGGTTGTAGGTTTGAATGACTGAATGTGTTTCATATTTTTTTATTATTGAATTACTGAAAGTGTCTGATTATTAATTCTAGTTTAGTGAATTTAGTGAATTTAGTAGATTTATGGATATTGGCTCTTGATTATTGACATTTGGTGCTGTTTAAATTAATTATTGATGGATAAAGTTTGTGCTGTATTCCAGTTATAGATAAAACTCTATCAAAATTTGTATAAAAAAATCTCTATATATTATTGTTATTTGCTTTTGAAATTTTAATTTATATTGCCATGTTGGTTTGTTTGTGGATTATTAATAGGTTTGCACCAAA
Organism: Arachis duranensis; assembly: GCF_000817695.3. Taxonomy (NCBI): domain Eukaryota; kingdom Viridiplantae; phylum Streptophyta; class Magnoliopsida; order Fabales; family Fabaceae; genus Arachis; species Arachis duranensis. The sequence goes on along the minus strand of NC_029773.3, from coordinate 10,116,831 downwards.
CAACAACACATGTACTTAGGAGATGACCAACATCATCAAGCTGATGTACGACCATCCAAGACCCAGCTACAAGAAGATCCCCCTTGAGACCAAAGAGTGATGGTTTTAGAAGTGGGCGGTAATTAATTTTTTTTAAGTTTCAAACTTTCTTAACTAGTTTATATCTTCTATTTTGATTAACTAATTTTAAAGTTTCTTTATGTAGCTGCACTTTATATGGGACGCTGAGTACGATGTCCTCATGAGGAAGATATACGACCATCGAATGGGTTGGCGGTTGCAGCAGATGCTGGAGAATGTTCGTGAGGGGTGGGACCACGGACCACCTCAGGACTTCCTCCACTCGCAAATAAAGAAGGCTCTATTAGTTTACTAAGAGACCGATGAGGGTTCAGGCATTGACGTCTCACAAACAGAGTTATAAGGCATCAACCAGCATCCAAGTATATTGTCGGCTCAGCGAACTTCATGGAGACTAAGGACAGGCTGGTATATAGTCTTTTTAATTTTGCTATTAACTTAGCTATATTCTTTTACATATCATTACTAGGCATCCTAATCATATTGTTTCAATGCAACATGTGTAGTCAAAGTCGTTGGATCGTGATGTGACATTGACAAAGACGTTCAAGTACACCCACACGTTGAAGGAGAACAAAATGAGATTTATTGATCAGCGCCCTCAGGATCATTATATGAGTATATATACATCTGATCTTCTGATATAAAATTAGAGATTAACTGTATAGCTATCATACTAATTATAAAAACATGTGTTACACAGAAGTCCTACACACAGAGATTAGAGGCCATGAGTCAGCAATCTCAACAAAGCGGGGAGGATGCCGATGGCTCAGATGCTTCAATCGTCGATCCTAATTCGGTTTAGCATGAGACCGCCTCAGCGCCGTACAAGAACTGTGTATACGGGTTGGGATCGTTATTCGCCAGTAGCCTCTGCACCTCCACGTTGACGCCATCGTCCACCTCTGCTACCAGTCGAACCGTCGACCCCGAGAAAGTCATTGATTTGAGGCTGCAGGTGCAGGAGCTCACTCGCAGCCTTCACTAGTAGGCTCAGGAGCTGAACGATTATTGGGAGAGGTATCAGGAAATCCTCGCATGCGTGACAGACACGGATTGCTGGAGTGGAGGAAGCAGCTGGAACGACTTCAGCGGATGGAGGCTCAGATGGAGCTGTACTAGACTCAGATGCGTGCCGCTGGCATCATTCCTGCTGGTGGCACACAGGTATCACCGCCTTTTGCGCCGCCTCTTCAAAGGCCACAAGACCGACGATGAGACGACGACGACGAGAACTACCTAGATCTTTAGTTATAAGTGTTTCGTTTTATTTACTTGACTTTTAATTTATTTGAATATTTGATAATTTATTTTAAATAATAGATTTCTATTATTTATAAATTGACCATTAATTGTGTAAAAAGTAAATTTAAATAAAAAATAAAAATTGACCATTTATTTCACTTTTTTTTTTATAAATTAATATTACTGTTGAATTTATCGAAAAAATAATCCAACGATAATAGTACAAAAAATAACATATTGTGAGGCTAATATTATCGTCAAAAAAATCTGCTAATATCCAAATAATTTTTCGAACAAATAATCTGTTGCAGAGTTCAACGATAATTATCGTCTAATAAAAAAAATTCGACAATAAATATTTACCGACAAAATTTATATCATTCGATTTCTTACGACAATAACTTATTTACCTAGATTTTATTTGTTTTTCTAACTAAAAATTCGACAGCATTTCACGTTTTTCTTGTAATGGAAGATACAAGAACAGAAGAAAATAGATGAGAAGAAAGCTTAGATCAGAAACAAGTTCCTTTTTACTAGCTAGAGCAAGAAAATGAGATTTATAAGAGCAAAACCTCAACTAATCTAATTACACGGTCTAATATATATATACTGCCTTAGCTAACCATGTGATAAATATCTGCTAATTAATTCTTCACTACTATTATTTAAAGCTGAGTAACTAACTTTTCCAAAACGATAAGTGTGTAACCAATTTGTTAATTAATCTAACTACTGCTCAACTGTTCACTACTCACATGATAAAAATAATTAATTTTCACACTACTGTTTTAAAAGTCATCTAAATGCATTAATTTAATTGAATGGCAGTATAAAATTTTTTAAACTATTAGTATATCAAAATTAAATTCATAAAATAATTTTAATATTTGTATTGATTAAATGTATGTTTGATAAATTCAATATAAAAATTTTGCATGAAAAACTGAGAATGAAAATAGCATGAAACTAAATAAAAAAGGACAAAATAACATAAAAAATAAAGATAGTATATATTTAAATATTTTAGAGTAAAAAAGTCATAAAAAAGATACAAACTATTATTAAATCAATAATTTTTATTCTAAAATAATTTTACAAAAATAATCTAAAAATAATTAATCATTATTCTTTAATCAATTATATTTGCATGTATATAAAAATAGCTTCAAAATCAAGAATTTTTTATTTTAATAAATAAAATAAGTATAATAATTACTAAATAAATAATTTAAAAAATATTCATTGAAATAAATATTTTTCTCTTATCTCGTTTATACCGTAAAACTCTCCCTTGTTGAGCATCCATGAAAAAGATTTGTTACTTTAATTAAGGAATAAAATATATTTTTTATTTTTTATATTTGTAATATTTTTTTAAAAGAGAAATGTTAGGTTCATTCAAATTTATTATTTTTTAGTATTATTTTGTTATCAATTCAATTTTTTTAGTCTAATTCTTTAGTAATATAACAACAAATTTTATTCCATATTTTTAAATATTAATGACTAAATAATGCTCAAAAATCATAAATTCTAATTATCTTCTAGCATTTTTTTTAAATACCTCTAACATTTAATTTTATTTAATTTAATTTTTAATATTTTTTATTAATTCAATTTTATCTTTAATATCTTTTATTTTTGACAAAATTATCCCTTAAAATTTTTAATTTTATTTCTAATATTTTATATGAAATTATTAACATTTAAGAGTAGTTTTGACACGAATTAAAAATAAAATTAAACACAACTAAATATTATGAATGTTTTTTAGAAAAAATAATAAAATATTAAAAATAAAAAAATATTTGACCCTAAATTTTATTTGGAATATGTATATCAAACATTATCCCCAAAATAATGCACGTCAACAAGTTATATAGTTTTCTCTTTCCTTGAAAAAGAAAGAATGGAAAGGTTAGTGGAATTTGAAAAGTAAACGACACCCATTCTCCTTGATCACATATTATATATGTTATGTATGTGTGCGGGTGACAACGAATATATAGAAACATTATCATGTGTTCGGAAAACATTGATATTCTAATAATTTTTTCTGTTGATTTTAATTATGTATATATTTTATAATAAAAATTAATTATTAAAATTACTAAAATACTAATATTTCTTAAACATCTATAACCTTTTTATATCAACTATGTTAGGTCCTAACCAACAATAAAATAATCAACATGAATTAATAATCCATCTAAAAAAAATTTTAATATTCATTATCTTTTTTTGAAATTAATTTTTTGTAATTTATTTTCTTTTTCTTCTCAACACCTCAATTTCACTTACTATTCCAGGCCATTTATCTCCACCATCAGCCACCGTGCCACCATTGCTGCCGCTGGCAACCACATTTGGACACCGCCGACCACCTACTATAAATCACCCTAAATTTTAAATCTAAATGTTAAATTCTAAATTCTAAATACTAAATCATAAATAATAAATCTAAATTATAAATTCGAAACTCTAACACTGAATCGCCTAAACACTAAATTCTAACTTTTATTTAAATTTTAAATATTTTTATTATTTTTAATTTTAAATATTTTTTTTGAATTGTTGACTATTTTATTGACTACCTTATAACAAACATTCTCATGATAATAGTGTTTCAGGGGCTTAGCTTCTTGGGTTTCTACTTTGATTTAATCGTATCACATTCACGAACATATATATAGTTCTGAAATATTCTGCACCCATGAGAGAGAGAGAGAGAGATGATGATGAGTAGAAAAGAATAATACTTGATAGTTGATTTCTCTCCATGCGGGCCATACATCATTCACGGGTTCTTCTATTACTAGATTCTCTCCCATCGATCAATACACCATTATTTACATATAATAATAATAATAATAATAAATAAATAAATAAATAAATAAATAATAAATAACCAAGTTGGATTGGTCTGATAATTAACTCACTAGTTCATTTAAGCAAGTGTCGAGAATTCGAATCCCACCTTATACATGCCGCAGCAGATGAATCCTTAACCTGCCGGATCTAACATAGCTGCTCAATAATAAAGCAAACTAAAAAGAAAATTATGTATAATTCACGGTTTGACATACATAAAAAAGAAATTCTTATTACGATAAAAAATGTGTTAGATTCAAGGTTATTGCTATCTTAAAGCTTATATGTATAAATCTTTAATTAATTTAACGTTGTTCAATATATTTTCAAGTACATTAAAAATTACAATATAAACATTCAAATTTACGTATAAATTAAAAATAGAAGTTCTTTTGTCATGCTTTTATTGATACTCAATTTTTAATAAAATTATGGATAAAATATACTTTTTATTTCTAATATTTACGATTTTTTAAAAAAATACCTTTAGTATTTAATTTTATTCAATTTTAATTTGTCATTAACATTTTTTATTGTGTCAAAATTATCTTTGAAAGTTTTTAATTTTATTCCTAAAATTTTACATAAAATTAATATCGACGAATAATTTTGACTTAAATTAAAAACGTTAAGAAAAAAATTGAATGTAACTAAACGTTAGGAATATTTTTAAAGAAAATTGCAAACGTTAGAAATAAAAAATATGCTTTACTCAATTTTTAAAAACAAAATGATTTAACTATTATAATTAACTACAATTGAAAAATTGTTAAATTGTAGAAGTGCTACCAAAATTTTGTATAATTAATTATGTTTATATTCACTTGATTTTAACCTTAAATTAATTAATATCAATTTAAATACAAAATAAATAAAAATTATCACAAATTAAACATAACTTGGCAAAACTTTGGCATGTGTAGTTGTTAGGACATGTAATAGGGCCCAAATAGTGAATATTTATTATGGATAGTTACAAGACAATCCAAAGCCATAAAAGGCCTCATTTCGGTGTCTTTGATATATAATATATTTATATGGGTCCCATGAACTTAGCCCATTTGCCATATTGCCCTTAACATGCATGTTATCCGAAGCTGGCTCAGGTCTTTCTCTTTCTATCTTATTCAAATGAAAGTTTGTTATTATTTGAATTTAATCATTATCAATTTTGTCCTGTGAAATACTATCTGTAATAATATAATTTTTTATATCATAAAATTTGGTATAAAATATAATTTGATTTTATAATATTTTTTATTCTTTTAATTATAAAAATATAATATTTATTTTGTTTTATTTTTTAATATAAATTATACACATAATTTATCAAATTATATTATTTATAGTATTAAAAGTTAATTCTACATATTCAACTATAAATTAGAAGTTTTACATAAATTAGTGTCTTTATAAAATAAAATATTCTTTAGTCCTTTAACTAGCAGGTTGTTATTATTTTAACACTCTTATAAATGTAAAAAATTAAAACAAAAATCAAAAATAATATATAACACTAATTAGAATTTTTTCATTCACTTTTATTCAAAATTTGTAAAAAAATTTTGGCAAATTTTTTTTTTCTAAAAATTGAATATTTTAACTATCTATGGTTCCATAAAAAAATAACCAATTCATCACCTATTTCTTAAGTATTATACAACTAATTTTTATCAAACCAAATAATAAGATATTTGTCATTTCTGAATCATAATACAACTAAAATATAATAAATAGATCCATATGTAATTAAACCTAGATTAATAATATATCAATCATGTACAAACATGTAATAAAATCATAAACAATTTTATATGTACTTTTAATTATCTAACCATTTTCATTGTCAAAGCACGCTATTAAAGAGTTCGCAAGAACTTGTTGAGCTTCCAATTGAGATTTCACTTGAGCTAACTCTTCCTCTTGTCATGTTCATTGCTCTTCAAATTTTTCTTTGAGCACATTTATTTTCTTTGTTAGCTCCTCACGATCTTACATTACTTCTTCAAATTGTACTTGAATCCTTAACATAGTTTTTGACCCATTTTCCATCATTTTTTTTGAGTAATTTGTCATAATTTTTGAATATTAGACTCTCACCAGTTTTAGGATTGCGCTGCGATTTTTTTAAAGTGTAAAATATCACATGTAAGTGCAAACTTGACATATAACAAAAAATATAACACTAAATTAAAGAGTTCAAGATTATTTACCCGATCACGCCTAATAACTTAAAATAATTTTCGACCAGTAATATGTGGTACAACGTGATGCTTTATGTTGTCTTTCTTTCTTAAACTTTTTTCCTATAAAATACCAAACTCACTAAGAAAAAAGGAGTTAAGTTATAATTATATGATTGATTTAAAGTAAGAAGACAAAATAAGAACATTTCCATGGTTGTCATAATGAAAATCCAAATCTAAAAAGAGGAAGTTCCAAAGTAACACACCATCATCTTCTATGTCTTTGAAAGAACATTGTTAGGTGAATTATTTTAAAAGCGCTTTTCATCACTTTGATACAACTCATAATGTTGACACCATCTTGAGTGCCAACTTTGATAAGCAATATTAGCTTTAGCTAAAATTATTTTGTGCATTACTTACATATTTGCCATATCAATTTTTTTTTTTTACATAAATTTGCTCAAAGTTAGTTAGCAAAAATAAGATTTAAAATAAATAATAGCCAAAAATATAAATATATATTACCAAAATAAGATTGCATATTTTTTGTTTGACATCATCTCTAATTTAGCTCCATTTTTTACATCCAAATAAGCATTTTATCTTGTAAGATTAGCATTGATGTCATTAGGTGTTAAATTCTCCAAAGACATTGACAATTTTAATTTTTCATTTGTGCTTGTTTTTAACACCTTATTTGTTGCAATTTCACGTGAAAGTCTCTTTTTACCAATATGCGATGAAATAGGGGCAGCTATTGGTGCTAAAATAGGGGATGCTGGTGATGAAATGGGGTTTGCCGGGGCTGGAACAGGAGTTGTTGGGGCTAGAGCAGCTGATGGTGTTTGTAGATATCGATGCAGTAGCTCTTATTTGAATCCTTCGAGATACTATCATGATACGTAATATATATTAAAACTCATAGAGATAACATGAAAAAAATAAAATAATAAAACGTATACATAACTTTATACATAATTATATCAGAGAAAGCACATCAACAAAAGTTGGCATAATTAAAATATATTATACTTTTTAAAAAAGTTAAATAAAAGTAGTAAAAAGTGGATAATTTAGCAATTGTAAATATCATGTAAAATTCTAAAATTTAATTACTATAAACTCAATCACCATCACATGTAAAAAGTTGATAAGTTAGCAATTTCAAATATCATGTGAACCACAAAATAAAACTATTAAGAACTTAATCACTATCACTAGCACTATCATTTGAACTACCTTGATCCATAAAAATAGGCATATCAACACTTGATCTCTTTATGTCACCTATGATCAAATCGATCACCAAATTGACATCATCACAATAAATACTTAATTAAAGCTTTCCATTTCAGCTTGATGGTATGTCTCTTTTTGCATGATATCTTGTTCAGACACATCGTATGTATTGCGAGACTTTACTCGTAACACAGTACACCAGTTGAGTCTTTTAATTGCCTATATATAATATATTTGTGCAGCTTGACATACTAAAATAATAGGTTCAGTCTTATATCTAATATATGTAACATTCATATCTACGGATTCATATTCATCTTTATAATATCTCCTACTTTAATTTCGTCTTATTGGAGGAACATCAAACCAATCATATTTAAATAAAATCACTTTATATTTTTTTGCATGATCCAATTCAATACTATCAGTCAATATGTCATAATAATCCACACCACCAGTCAATTCATTTTCCTTCACAATTACTCTATGATTTTAAGTCTTCAAAAATGCTCTGTGGTTTTTGCTATAAACTGTAAAACCATTGATAGCATATGTTTTGTAGAAATGTGTATGACGATTAAAACCTCTTGCTAGAGAAAGTAGTTGATTGTTAACTCATATACTCCCTTTTTTGTGTAAATATGAAATCTACATTAAAGAATATAGATTAGAACTAAATTATCAAAAGACTTTTCATATCTATAATAATCAAAGTTGATTCAATTACCTTCCTTTCAAACCATTTCACAAATTGATTCTGGTTCCTTTTCTATAGATTTCTAGAGTTTTTCTTGTTGGATATGCCATATGTTCATCAACCCATGGTTGAACTTTTTTACAATTCTTCAGCACATAGAATTGAGCTTCTCTATGCTATAAGATATTAAGTTCTTTGTATGCCCTTTTACAAAAAAAATTGGTCAACAACTTTGAAAATAGATATGTCTTGCATAGGTTCATTCTCACCATGGTCAACAATCTTAGAAGTTTCATCTAAATATCTTGATACAAGGGTCATTGCTTCCTAAAAAATATAACCCTCAGCTAGGCTGCATTTGTTTAGTGTCTTTCACCAATGCTTTATCATTATCACTACCACCAATATTGCTTTTCAGTTTTTACCATCACCACCTTTCAACATTAATCTAAATTATTTTCAGCAAGAACTCTTTCAATAATCAATTCAACAATTTTTTCAGGAAAACGAAGAAAAAATTTAAATTTGATAAATAAATTTATTACAAGAAAACTTTTTCTTCTACGTTGTAACAATCTCCTCTTGTTCTTCAAATCTAAATAATAGATCTAGAAAATTATATCTGAGAGGAATGAAAAAGGGAGGACGACAATGGAGTAAAGGCAGAAAAAGGAGTAAGAATAGGAGCACATATGTAGATCAAAGGCAGAGAAAAGGAGTGAAGAAGAGAGAAAGAAGGTGGAGCAAACATAGAGAGATGAATGAGAGGAGGAAGACGAAGAGAGGAGGGTGTGGTGGCAGTAGTAGTGGCGATGGCGTTGGTAGAAAGAAAGGACAACAACAAAGAGAATAAGAGGAGGGTGAAGGAGGAATGAAAAGAAAAAGGGTAGAATCTGAATAGAAAATGAGAAAGAAGAAGAAGAAAGAGGGATTAAGGTTAGGAATAAGAGTGCAATTTTTAAAAAAATTATTAAGGATAAAAGAGTAAATATGTGTCTTATTCAATGTGTCTCAGTGTCTCATCTTTTTTGAAGGACACCAAATACATATATTTTATATATGTTTGTGTGTCACTGTGTCCTTCAAAAATCTATGTCTCAGAAAATAAACGGTAGACGTGTACCACCATGTCTATGTATTAGTATCCATATCTCATCAAATAAATGCATCCCTATTAAACCCTCAGGACGAGTTTTATTTCCACATAACTCTTCAGTATGCGCAAATATCTAAAAATAAATGTTCAAGAAAGATTAAAAATCTACATAATGAATAGTATAATGTAGATTCTATGTTATTGTTAAACCCAAAAGACTAACCTCTCCACAGAGTATATCCAGCGATATTGAACTGGTCCAACTAACTTAACTTCATGGGCAAGATGAATGGTTAGGTGAACCATGACATCAAAAAAATTCGGAAGAAAAAGTCATTCAAAAAGGTGACGTGTAACGTTGCTAGCCCAAATGCAATGTGAGAGGTTTGATGGAGATGGAGGCCACTGGCTGCAAGCCCAATGTGGCACTTGGCTGCTCCAAGTGTGACATGGGAATCTTGAAGAAGGATGGATCATGGATGGATGTGGGATGTGAGGAAAGTAACGTGGAATGTTGGAGCATGGAGACTGGTGGGTGTTGGGGAAGTGTCACATTATGCATGGGTGGAGTTTGGTGTGTGTTTGGGGATGTTTTGGACATGGGAAGAGTGGCTGGACATGTGAGGATGCCTCACGTCTTCGTGGTGCACTTCCAGGGTGATTTGGATGTCCCATGTTGGCTTTTCCATGTTTCCACGTCGAGTGCATCGCGTTAAAATTTTGAGCTTAAAGTTGAGGGTTGTTTGTGGTCCAAACTGAACTTCCACCATAGATTATTATATATCATTGGAAAGCCCTGAATATTAGCTTTCTAATGCCGCTGAAGCTGTATGATTTGGACTTCTGTAGTTCAAGTTATATTTGCTAGAGTATGAAGAGGTCAGGGTGATAGCATGTACAAATTCACTTTGAAGTAGTTTTCAATTCTTGGTTCCCTGGGAGGTTGGTTCCTTTTGCATGGCACCTTCCTTAATTTTACCAAGGACTTCTTTGGTTGTCCTTCTCCTCTCTTGTCCTTGTCTAAAATCTTTCAAGAATTTTTTAAACATATCAAAGCACAAAGCAACTATAAGAAACATCGATTAAAGCACAAAGATCTCAATTATAACAAGAAAATCACTAACTTTATTTAAAGAAATAATAAAGAAAACTACTAAAAATGCTCATGCATCATAATACTAAACTTAAGATCTTGCTTGTCCTTAAGTAAGAAAAGAACTATGCATAAAAGAGTCCTCTAAATGGGAGTGATTTGAAGAATTATTTGACATTTCAGTGAGTGAAGTGATCAAGTGACAGTGGGATAAAGTCCAAATTGTGTGATCATGTATAGATTCCAGTGCTTACTAGGCTTATAATTGAAAATCTTAGAATGTAGGAGTTCATTTCGGATGATATTATGGAGGTCTCTTTATTTATTTTCACTTTAAAGAGAGCTTCCCCTTTTCTTTCATTGGGTGCTTTGCATCTTGAGTTTAGCTTTGACTCTAAATGTTTTATCTCAAGATTTTTCTGACACAGAAAGATCACAAGCACTTAATTGGGGAACTCTTTGAGTCCATGCTTCTTTTTATTCTTCCCAGTTAGTAGTACTCAGAGCTTTGGGCTTCTCTTTTATGGGGGTTATTTATACTTGGCTTTGACACTAAATGTTCTATCTCAAGATTTTTTTGACACAGAAACATCACAAGTACTTAACTAGTAAAACAACTCTTTGAGCTTTGTTTCTTTTTAAACTTCCTAGCCATTGGTGCTCAGAGCCTTGGGCCTTACTTTTTTACTTTTTTTGTCTTTTCTTTTCTTGTTGCTTTTTGGTTTTAAAGATTTTTGAAAACCTCTATAATACTTCTCTAAACTTCATTCCATGTCTTAGATATTCCATGCAAGTTTCACAAACATGTAACCTCATGACATACGCACATTATCAAAACCTCCACTTCTCTTAATCTTACTTACCCCAAATTTTAAAAATTTTCTTCAAATTTTTCCATTCAAAATCTCTTCGTTGCATGCTTAAAGATATTGGGTACAAGCAATTTCAAAGGTAAAGTGAAATGAAGAAGAATGAATCATGATTATCAAAATATATGCAAGATATAAGAAATAAAAGCTAAAAGATAGAGTTACCTCCCTCTTCATCATCTTTTAGGTAGAGTTACCTCCCTCTTCATCATCTTTTAGGCTACGTAGGGAATAGTCTCCAACATCAAACTTAGAGTGGTTGCTTATCTTCAAGCAACAAACAAAAACAATGGTTATAGAATTATGAATAATTATGATTATCTAGTAAAAGTAAATAAGTGATGCAAACACTTATTCAAATAAAAACGAAAACAAATGAAATTAAAGACAAAACAAAAGGCTACCAATGATTGGGTTGTCTCCCAATAAGTACTTTTTTAATGTCACTAGCTTGACGGTTGGTTCTTGCTATGGTGGAGGTTGATCATGATACTTCAACTCCTCCCCTCTCACTGTGAATATTCTCTCATTGTCTTCATCTATGAGCTCAATGTGTTCAAAGAAGAGAATCTTGTTTACTGTGTAAGATCCTAACCATGTGGGGGGATCTTGTTGACTATATCCCTAGTAGATATACTTGTAGCACTCTCTGTCCAGGTGAGAAATCACTTGTGGGTATCTTCTTGTTCTTCTAACCTTTGGTCTTCTTTCTGGATAATATCTTTTTTTTCATTTGATGATGCACTCCTAATACCAAGCATAGGTTTGATGTCAGGGAGAGTTTTGTTGAGTTCAAAGGGAGGCTTGGGTTGCAAACTCTTGTTAACCTCTTTTGTGTCTTCAATTTGTTGCATTGCCTTTGTTTCTTCTTTTTCCTTCAAGCAATGATGTGGAGCCTTTAGAGATGCTTCATCAGGGAATTCTTGGAGGCTTGGATCAATTGATTCAACCTTCATGCAATTCTCCTTCTCACTTGAATGATGCATGGTTTTGAAGACATGAAAAACTAAATGCTCATCATGCACCCTCAATATTAACTCACCTTTTTCCATATCTATTAGAGCTCTCCCAGTGGCTAGGAATGGTCTCCCTAGAATGATGGAGACATTATCATCCTCTTTAATGTCAAGAACCATAAAATGTGCTAGGAGAAAAAACTTCTCTACTTTGACCAAGATATTCTCAATTACTCAATGTGCAAATTTTATTGATTTGGTCGTCATCTGTAGACTATCCTTGTTGGGTTCACCTATCAAATTTGAAGTTTCTTCATCACAGATAAAGGCATTAAATTGATGATTGCTCCCAATTCACATAACGCTTTCTCAAAGAGTGTGTTTCCAATGGTGCATGGAATTTGGAAGCTCCCCGGATCTTACATCTTCTTTGACAAATTTCTTTAAATGATGACACTATATTCTTTGATCATTACTACTGTTCCATCTCTCTTCAAAGTCCTCTTCTTGGATAATAACTCCTTCATGAATTTAGCATAAAGAGGCATTTGTTCCAAAACTTCTATAAATGGAATATTGATGTGAACTTCTTAAATACCTCCAAGAAGTTGGAAAATTGTCCATCAAGGTGATGTTTCTTGAGTCTTTGAGAAAGACATTTTTGGTTGGTAAGGAGCCACTATTTTTTTCTCCTTTAGAACTTCAATTCTTGGTTCATGAATAATGATCTATTTTTCTTGCTTCTCCTCTTCAATGTCTTCATTGTGTGCTTCAGTGGGATCTCCATCCTTTGTTTTAACCAACCTTCCATTTCTCAAGCTAATAGTTTTGCATTCTTATCTTGGATTCGGAATGGTGTCACTAGGAAAGCATTTGTGGGTTTCTCCGTAAATTGTTTGGCAAGTTGACCCATTTGCACTTATAAGTTTTGGATGGAAAATCCAGTCTCTCACATAAATTTGGTGGTTTGTTGGATGAATATGGAGGTGTGTTGGGTGAGTTTTTCTAAGGCATTCTCTGAAAGGGTGGTCTTTAGTTGGTTTTGAGATGGTTGTGTGGGAGGTGCTTATGATTGGTGAGGGTTATTGTAGTTGTTGAAGTTGCTGGTTCTTTGATTTTGATTTCTCTATGCAAAGTTAGGATGGTTCTTCCATCCAGAATTGTAGATTTTAGAGAATGGGTCATTGTGTGGCCTAGAGGAGTTTTCCATGTAATTGACTTACTCAACAGGGAATTGATCATGATTAAATGACTCAGAACTTCACTGTGAGGAATTTCTCCTCCCATGTCATAAGTGATGCCTTGTGTTCCCATGGCAGAGACTTGCATGTGTCCAAGTTACTTAGTGATTGCACTGATCTGTTGAGACATAGCCTTGTTTTGTACTAGAATAGTGTCCAATGTGTTTAGTTCCATCACTCCTCTCTTCATGACTCTTTCAGAGGAATACAAATATTGATTATTGGCCATTATGTCAATTAATTTCAAAGTTTCTTCAGTTGTCTTCATGTGCAAAGATTCTCTAGCTGAGGAGTCTAATGAATTTCTTGAAGTAGGAGTGATCCCATCATAAAAAAATTGAAGTTGCACCCAATCAACAAATATATATGGGGGATACTTTCTCAATATACCTTTGTACCTCTCCCAAGTTTCATAAAAAGATTCTCTATCTCTCTGCATGAAAGTCTGGATGTCATGTCTCAGCATTGCCAATCTCTGTGGTGGGAAAAATTTGGTTAAGAACTTATTAATCAAATCATTCCATGTTGCTATGCTCTCTTTTGATTGAGTTTCAAGCCACTGCTTGACTTGGTACCTTACAGCGAACGGGAATAACCTCAATCGATAAGCCTTAGCAAAGGCACCATTAAATTTGACTGTGTCACAAATCTGCAAGAAGCCGGAGATTAACAAATTAGGATCTTCTTGAAGGTTCCCATTGAAGTGGCAATTTTGTTGCACCAAGATGATGAGTTGAGACTTTAATTTAAAGTTGTTTTCCCTCCATAGCAGGTTCTACTATGCTGCTCCCACAATTTTCAACAGTGGGTTTTGTGAAAGAGCCAAGAGTTCTTTTATCATTGACTAGGTTGTTGGTATTGTCAGCCATTGTATCTAACTCCTAAAATTCTTCAATCTCTTCCACTGCCTCAACTTCTTCTCTTTGATCTCTAGATTTTTTCCTTATCCAAAAGAGTGTTTTCGCAATTTCTGGATCAAAGTAGAGTAGTTTTTTGTTCTTATTGCCTTGCATAAACACAGGGATAGCAAAGAAAATTGGAATTTCCAATGTCATAGTGAAGAAAATTCCACGTGATATAAAAATAAAAAAGACAAAAAATAAAGGTCTAATATAGGTAATCAATTAACTGGTTTATTGTTAATATTAATTAATTCTCGGTAACAATACCAAAAACTTGATGCAAAATTTTGCAAAATCAAACTATCAGCAAGTGCATCAAATCGTATCAAGTAATACCACAGTGAGTGGGTTATCTTCGTTTCCCACATGGATTAACGAACTAAGCAACAATGATTAATTAATTATTCTAGTTAAACAATCAAAACTTGATTTGAGAGATTCAAATAGAAACTTTAATAGGAGCTTAAGCAGAAACTTATATAACACAAACAATGAGCAATAATAATCAGGGGAAAGTAATATGAATTGAAATGTTAAGGTTTCAGAGATGTTGAAACTTCAGAACCAATGCTTCTCACTTTCTAATTCAATCATGTAGAGATATTTCCACGCAAAATCATAGTTAATCAAATCTCAATTCCTTGAAAATTCAATTTCTCTTAACTTAACAAACTCTCAATTTCTTAAACAATTTGTTGTGATAAGAGGTTAAGCACAATATCCGATTTAGCACATCAAAATATCTGATTTAGCACCGCACAATTCTTAAAGCTCAATTTCGGTTTGATTAGATGTCACTTATCAAAACCAGTTTCAAAAATTTATAGAATTATGAGAAATGGTTTCAACACAATTTCAATTAATCAGCTTCTCCAAGTTGAAAACAAAATTGAATCAAAATTGAGTTATCTTTCGATATACTCAATTCCTTATAATGAAGAACAGATACCTTAATTCTTAGAAAATATCAATGCAATAATCAAATATAGAAAAGCAATAACATCAATTCATTAGTAATCAACAGAGCTCCTAATCTTAACAGGGGAGATTAGTTGCTCATGATGCAAAAACACAAAATCCAAGGTTCAAGTTTGCGGCCGTAAATAGGTATCTTTCTCAGGGTTTTTCTCAAATCTTAAATACCCCCAAAAAAAATCTAATAATAAAAATTAATTAAACAAAGTCACATAATATCTTTTCCTAATTATCTTTCATAAATTAAGAATGATCCCTGAGATTGAGGCCCAATCATTGGTGCTTGATTGTTTCCTTAAGCTTTGTGGGATTGAATTAAGTTTTGGACTTGAAGTGCACCTCCTAAAGGCTTGGATTGCTCAACGTGGGATGTGGGCAGTGACCTCGTGTGACATTCTTGAGAGGAGAAGGCTAGACGTGGGACATGAAGGCCTCACGTGGGACGTCCATAAAGCAGGGAGGCCTAACGTGGAACGTGGCCTCCCCGCGTGCGACGTGCTCGACTTCTAGGGGATGGATCAAGTGGACGTGTAACGTGAACAATGCACGTGCAACATCCGCGAGCTGGAGAGGAAGAAGAGTCTCTGGGCATATGCCCAATGTGGGATATGACTCCCCATGTTGGACGTCTTCGAAAGGGGGAGATGGCTGGACGTCTCGTGTCCTCGCATGCATGGAACCATCGGGGGACGTGTGATATGGACGTGCGATGTCCTTGATTGTGGTGGAAAGGGGGCTCCTGGAGCTTGGCTCGATGTGGGACGTGACTCCCCACGTTGTACATCTTCGATGTAGAGAAGAAGGGGTCATGGATTTAAGAAGGTGACATGCAATGTTGCTAGCGCAAATGTAATGTGAGAGGCTTAGTGGAGATGGAGGCCACTTTTTGCAAGCTGAACATGGCACTTGGCTGCTCCAAGTGCGATGTGGGAAGCTTGAAGAAGGAGGGACACTACAAGAATTTGACAAATTAGTGACGAATTTTTGCGAGAAATATTTTTTGTCACTAATCCGTCACTAATTTGCGAGGAATTAGTGATGCACTAACGACAAAATCAATGAGCGGTAACAAAATATCCGAACTTGAGAAAAGCGACTGATTAGCAAGAGATTCACGAGTAAGTTAGTTTCTCGCAAATTGACTTTTGTAGGTAAAAAAAGAGCGGAAAAAATTTCCTAGCTAATTTGTCACAAATTAATTAGCGAGTAACAATGTTCTAGCAAATCAGTCACTTAGGGGTTCAATCAAATAAAAGTAAAGTAGCGAGGGATATTATTGTCACTATTCCATCGCAAGTATTTGATATACAATTAGCGAGAAATAATTCACACACTAATTCGTCACTAAATGAACTTTGTGCGAAAAAGGCTAATTAGTGAGGAACAATGTTACTAGCTAATCCAACACAAAGACTTGAAATGCATTTTGCGATGGACAATTTCCTAGCTAATTTGTCACCAAAGTTTTTATTTTTAGCGAGCAACTAGTTTCTCGCTAATTTGTCGCATAATATTGTAAAATTCAAAATTAGGATAGCGACAGAAAACAGTTGTCGCTAACTCGTCGCAACAGATAAATCATTCAGCTAGGGAAGTGTTCCTTGCTAATTAGTCGCTAAAGTGGAAATACGGATATTGAGCGCCTAGGAATTAAGAAGCAAGAAATTTGTGACCGTTTAACAACTAACACACTTCATGCGCTATCCTACATTTGTCACTAAGTTGTTGATTTCAAGTCGTTGATTAGCGGGCGAAATACATTTGTCACTAAGTTGTTGCAAGTTTAATTTAGTGACCGACTTGGCAACTGCAATTTTGTCGCAAAGCAAAAACTATATCCTACCTATTTTGTAGCAAATTACTCGCTAATCTCGTTGGAGTCTGTCGCAGAGTTATAACCAGTCCAAAACTAACCGAAAAAATGTTAGAAGTAATTGGTCGCAATTGAGTCACTAATCAAAAGCTTATTTAGTGAGAAATTAGTGACCGCTTAACAACTGAAAGAGTTCACTCACTTATTTCATGTTGCTACTAATTTATGAGGAAACACGTTAGTTGTCCTTATTTCATATTGCTACTAATCCCTAACTTCTATATAAATCCATGAAAAATTCATGAAAAGTTTGAAACAAATTTGCCAAACACTCTAATGTATTTTGTCACAATTTTGTCACTAATTTAAAGTTATTTTAAACGAGAGAATAATTAAATTCCAAAGTCGTAACTAATAATTAGCTAGATAATTTTTAATAACTAATAATTTATAATATTCTAGTAAGATGTCAATTCTCAAAAATTTCACTAACAATTTAAATCAAAAGTTTTTCCTAAAAAAAGATTTTTTTCCTAATTAGATCACAAACTTATCGTTAGTTATCGTTAATGGAAAGTTTGTTGTTAATTTGAAGTGAAGTTTGAAGTTCTCGAATATTTGCTTATTATTTATTTATATAATATATATTGTTTTATAAATTATACTTTAAATAAATTATATTATATACAAAGTGTCTAATAATGTATATTTAAATTGAATTGATTTATGAAATTTTAGTTATGAAAACATAAATGATAAAATATAAAAATATTTTTAAATTAAAAGAGTAATACTAATTATTTTAGTTTATTTATTTTAATATAAAATAATTAATATTTACATAAATATTTTTGTGTTTATTAAAAAATCTTATAAAAGATTTCTTAAAATTAATTTTTTTTTTCAAAAAACTCAAAATAAAAATTTAAAAGAAAAGAAAAAAAATTAACAACTCAAACCACAAAACAAGTTATAGGGTTTTTTTTGTTTAAATTAAATAAATATAAAATTTAAGAAAATACATAAAATATAGCGTAATTATATAAATACACAATTGACTACATCTCGAGTATTGAGGTTAATTTCGAAAATTGAACACATCTCGGTAATGAGACCCCAATCTTTGTCAAAAGCATTAAATAATAAATAGGGTCTCAGTATCCGAGATACATGCAAAAATAGAATATAGGACTCAGTATTTGAGATATGCACAATGTGCGAATTGGTACCTCATTACCCGAGATATGGTCATTTATTTTAATTCAAATAATTTTAAATTTTAAAATTATAAAAATATTTCATTTAAAATTTAGATGATTATAATTTAAATTATTAATTTAATTTAATTTAATTTAATAAAAACAAATATAATTGTATTGTTGTAATTTATGAGTATTGCAAAATAATTTTTGAAAAATGACATTATTAAATTAAATCATGCGCGTATAAAAATAAATTGGCTATCTTCTACGTGCATACTTAATCTAATAACGCCATCTTGTATATTGGTATGGTAAGATAGTATCTATATAATATAAAATTAATCTAATAATATCACACAATAATACCTAAGAGACAATAATTTTATTAAATATATTACTCTTTTCAAATAATCATAAATAATATTTATAACAAGTCATCCCTGTATATAACAACGTTTCAAATTAATATGGGAACATTTTAATTAACATGAGAGATAGACAGTTTTAATGGGCGGTTTTAACTCAAATCATGTAATTTAAAACTGTCCATTTAAATGCGTAATTTAAAATTGTCTATTTAAACGGTAGCGATTAACTCTTAAAACTGCCCTCACATTATTTTTTTAGAAACCATCTCATTTAAATTAGTACTAAAAAATAAAATCATACAAAATTTAAAAATTTTGATAGACAAAATTTAAATAATATATAATTTAAATTTAAAATTCTAATACAATTTGAATAATATAATTTAAATCTTTTAAATAATAAAATATATGAACAATTTTACAACATTTGTTATATTTAATTGACATTTTCAAATTACGTATTTGAATGGAAAGTTTTAAATTATAACTTGAACTAAAATCCTAAATTATACTAATTTAAAAAAGCGTTAACTCTAA
>NC_029773.3:10082146-10097357 GCF_000817695.3 Arachis duranensis | reverse complement strand
TTTCTGTGTTCTGCTAGGATTTTTGAAAAGTAATCTTAATTTTACAATTGGACGTGCTCAATTATCAAGTGTGTCACATAGATCACAATTATGGCAGCGAATGCTGCTTTCTTAGATTCAGGTCAACACACAAAACAGGATGATGAAGACCCAATCATAGTCGTCGAGGAGAAAGATATTCAAGTAGGGGTAGAGAGATGTTCTAGAAGTTTGGTGAGAAGACTTTGGACAGACAAACAGTTTTTAGTAGGAATAATAGAACCAGCAATGCAAGCAATTTGGCGACAACCAGAAGGATTCAAGGTAATTGATCATGGCGGGAATGTGTTTCAATTATTCTTTCAAGACGAAAAAGATGCCATAAGTAAGATGAAAAAGATGTCATAAGGATCGAACGGGGTGAACCATGGCTCTTTAAGAATTATATTTTAAACTTAAAATGGTGGAAGGAGGACGAATATATTGGAGATCTAGATTTCACCCAAGTCCCGATGTGGGTTCAATTTTGGGGGCTACCGGAGCACTACAAAACAAAGGACTTAGGATGGAAGCTCAGATGCTCTTTCGGGGATGTTCTAGATGTGGATATCTTCCAAGTTCGAGGCAAAGAACACAACATAGTTAAGGTACAAGTCAGTTTAGACATTACTAGACTGATTAAAAGATCCCTGCGTATAGTCGGTCCAAATAACAAGGTGCTGGAAGTTGGTTTGAAGTATGAATGGATAGGGAACTTTTGCAACTATTGTGGCTATGTGGGACATGAGGCAAGGATGTGCAGTTTTTAACTTGATGATTCTTTAAAAGGAGAGGTTAAAGAAGAAAGATGGGGCGAATGGCTGAAATCAGATCAATCTGGTAAAAGAGAGAATCACACAGAAGACAATTTTGACTCTAAGGTGCCGATAAAGGAGAAGAGCAGACAGAACAAGATTACAAAGCCTATTCCAGTGAATCTGATAAGGAGTTTGGCTAGTTTGTCAATGCAGTCACAGCAACAACAGAAGGAAAACGAAGGAGAAGAAGTAATGAGTAAAGACCAAACATTGCAGAATAAACACTTACCAGAACTCTAACTATTCCAAGGGATGCAGGCAAAGAAAGAAAAACAAATGTTGGAAAACTACGGAGAAGAAAGTGGAGACTTGGGAATGGGGAGAGAAGAGGAAGGGTTTGTGTTCGGAAGCACCACGAATGGGGAGAAGGGACAGAACCTGAAACAACTAGCCCGAAAATTTTTTTTGAAGGTGACCGGAAGCAAAAGAAGGCCCCAGGGAGAAAGCATAACTGCCAGAAAAAAGAAAATATGCTCAGCAGAGGATGAAGCTAGCATTGCTGAAGAGGGAGAGGGTGCCACCCCACATTTGGCACCCAAGAATCCATGAAGATGATGATATAGAACTGTCGGGGTATGGAAAATCCCCTGACAGTTCACAACATACAAGGGATTTGTAGATCCCATTCCCCCGAGGTAATGTTTTTATGCGAAACAAAAAATATTACCCTAAATGTAAATAGCCACTGCAACAAAGTTGGATATCAGCAGGTTTATTGTGTCAATCCAAGAGGAGGTTCTGGAAGTTTGGCACTAGCGTGAAAGGAGGATAGTAGAATTTCAGTACGATCCAGTGATGACTTTTTCATCCACTTCGAATGGATAGACATTGCCAATAAAAAATGATGGGAAGTAATGGCAGTTCATTTACATTGTGATGAGAGCATTCATTCAGCCCAATATCAATGAATCCTAGATATTAAGAGGTCAGCAAGCCCCTACTTTCTTGTGATAGGAGATTTTAATGCCATATCCGCTTCTCGTGAAAAGGAAGGGGGACGCAGAAAATCAGCTGCATCAATTGAGGCATTTAATAATTTTATTAATGATGGGGAGTTAGTGGATTTGGGATATGAAAGAAGGAAGTTCACCTGGAGTAATCGACAATACGGAGAAAATCTTATCCAGGAAAGGATAGACAGATGCCTTTCTTCTCACCAGTTTTGAGCAGATTATTCGAGAGCAGCAATCCTTCACTTAGAAGACTCGGGTTCTGACCACTGTCCGCTTTTATTAATGGCAGATAGAGAGGTACATAAAACTAAGAGAAGATTTCGGTTCCAAGAAAGGTGGTGTGATAGTGAAGAGGTTCGGCATATTGTGGAAGAAGCTTGCACTCACAATTTGAAGGCTCTCCAATGTTCAAATTCTCTTCCAAACTGAAGAAATGTAGACATGGACTAGTGGAATGGCAAAAATCAAGTTCAAACAACTCTCAAAAAGAAATTTCAGAATTAAGAATCAAAATAGAACAAGAAAAACTCAAAGGCACAGGAGCAGACAGAATAAAGATTTTTCAATTAGAGGAGGAGTTATCCGAGGCCTATTTAAAAGAGGAGAGATATTGGAGAGAAAAATCCAGAATTCAATGGTTGAAATGGGGTGATCAAAATACCAAATTTTTTCATGCCAAGGCTCAAACTCAGAACCGAAAAAATAAAATTTATAGGCTGCAAGATGGTAATGGAAATTTCAGATCAGACACGGCAGGTATAGCTCAAATAGCTACCGAGTACTTCCAAAAATTGTTCACATCTTCAAACCCCAGACCAGCCACGGGCGAACTAGAGGACTTGGAGGCTAAGGTGGATGAAGAAACAAATCGAAGACTTACTAGACGAGTAACAGAAGAAGAAATAAAAAAAGCAACATTTTCTATCAATGCATTCTCTACCCCAGGTGATGATGGATTCACGGCTAAATTTTACCAACACTTCTGGGAGATAATTAAAGAGGATCTAAATGCTGCCATAAGGAGTTTCTTTTCAGGGGGAAGGATGCTGCGAGCAATGAATCATACTCATATATGTCTAATCTCAAAGGTGCCAAATGCAGAACCCATGACCCAGGTTCGTCCGATTAGCCTTAGCAGTGTCTTCTACAAGATTATTTCCAAGATTTTTATTCATAGAATGCAGGGTATGTTGGATAAAATTATTAGTAAAAATCAGAGTGCCTTTGTTAAAGGGCGCCTGATTAGTGATAACATCCTAATTACACATGAATTTATGCATTTTTTGAAAAACAAAAATTATGGAGACTATGAGATGGCAGTAAAACTCGATATGAGTAAGGCTACTGATAGGCAAAATTGTGATTTACACTTTTTATAACTCGAACAATTCTTAGTAATGGCTCCAAAAACTTGGTGAACACTACTATGGTTCACTCACATTCTTCACAACTTCGCACAACTAACCAGCAAGTGCACTGGATCGTCCAAGTAATAAACCTTACGTGAGTAAGGGTCGATCCCACGGAGATTGTTGGTATGAAGCAAGCTATGGTCATCTTATAAATCTCAGTCAGGCGAATTCAAATGGTTATAATGGTTTTTGAATATAAAGATAAATAAAACATAAAATAAAGACAGAGATACTTATGTAAATCATTGGTGGGAATTTCAGATAAGTGTATGGAGAGGCTTTTGTCCCTTCTGAATCTCTGCTTTCCTACTACCTTCCTTCAATCATTCTCACTCCTTTCCATGGCAAGCTATATGTAGGGCATCACCGTTGTCAATGGCTACTTCCCATTCTCTCAGTGAAAATGGTCCAAATGCTTTGTCACAACACGGCTAATCATCTATCGGTTCTCGATCATGTCAGAATAGAATCCATTGATTCTTTTGCGTCTGTCACTATGCCCAATAATCACGAGTTTGAAGCTCGTCATAGTAATTCAATCCCTGAATCCTACTCGGAATACCACAGACAAGGTTTAGACTTTTCGGATTCTCAAGAATGGCCGCCAATAATTCTAGCTTATACCACGAAGATTCTGAGTAAGGAATCCAAGAGACATTCATTCAATCTTAGGTAGAACGGAGGTGGTTGTCAGTCACACGTTCATAAGGACGGATGGTGATGAGTGTCACGAATCATTACATCCATCAGGTTAAAGTACGAATGATATCTTAGAACAAGAATAAGCTTGAATTGAATAGAAGAATAATAGTAATTGCATTAATTCTCGAGGTACAGTAGAGCTTCACACCTTAATCTATGGTGTGTAGAAACTCCATCGTTGAAAATACATAAGTGATGGTCCAGGCATGGCCGAATGGCCAGCCCCCCTGAATGATCAAAAGACCAAATGGTCAAAAGACTAGACCATAGTACAATAGTAAAAAGTTCTATTTATACTAAACTAGCTACTAGGGTTTACAGAAATAAGTCTAAGTGTAGAAATCCACTTTTGAGGCCCACTTTGGTGTGTGCTTGGGCTGAGCTTGAGCTTTACACATGCAGAGGCTTCTCTTGGGGTTAAACACCAAGTTGTAACGTCTGTTTGGTGTTTAACTCTGGTTTGTGACGTGTTTCTGGCATTTTACTCCAGAATGCAGCATGGAACTGGCATTGAACGCCAGTTTGCATCGTCTTGACTCGAAAGCCCTGGATGTCTACTTTTCAACGCCGTTGAGAGCGCGCCATTTGGAGTTCTGTAGCTCGAGGAAATCCATTTTGAGTGCAGGGAGGTCAGAATCCAACAGCATCAGCAGTCCTTTTTCAGCCTGAATCAGATTTTTGCTCAGGTCCCTCAATTTCAGCCAGAAAATACCTGAAATCATAGAAAAACACCCAAACTCATAGTAAAGTCCAGAAATGTGAATTTTGCATAAAAACTAATAAAAACATCCCTAAAAATAGCTAGATCCTACTAAAAACTACCGAAAAACAATGCCAAAAAGTGTATAAATTGTCCCCAAGCAACTAAAAATCAAATAGGATGAAAAGAAGAAAATATACTATAAATCCCAAAATATCAATGAATATTAGTTCTAATTAGATGAGCGGGACTTGGAGCTTTTTGCTTCTGAACATTTTTGGCATTTCACTTTATCCTTTGAAGTTTAGAATGATTGGCATCCATAGGAACTCAGAGTTCAGATAGTGTTATTGATTCTCCTAGTTAAGTATGTTGATTCTTGAACACAGCTACTTTTATGAGTCTTGGCCATGGCCCTAAGCACTTTGTTTTCCAGTATTACCACCGGATACATAAATGCCACAGACATATGACTGGGTGAATCTTTTCAGATTGTGACTCAGCTTTGCTAAAGTCCCCAGTTAGAGGTGTCCAGAGCTCTTAAGCACACTCTTTTTGCTTTGGATCACGAATTTAACCACTCAGTCTCAAGCTTTTCACTTGGACCTGCATGCCACAAGCACATGGTTAGGGACAGCTTGATTTGGCCGCTTAGGCCTGGATTTTATTTCCTTGAGCCCTCGTATCCATTGATGCTCAAAGCCTTGGATCCTTTTTACCCTTGCCTTTTGGTTTTAAGGGCTATTGGCTTTTTCTACTTGCTTTTTCTTTTTTTTTGCCACACTTTTTTTTCGCAAACTTTGTTCTTCACTGCTTTTTCTTGCTTCAAGAATCAATTTATGATTTTTTAGATCATCAACAACATTTCTCTTTTTCATCATTCTTTCAAGAGCCAACAATTTTAACATTCATAAACAAGATAAAAAATATGCACTGTTCAAGCATTCATTCATAAAACAAAAAGTATTGTCACCACATCAATATAATTAAACTAATTTCAAGGATGAATTCGAAACTCATGTACTTCTTGTTCTTTTGTATTAAAAACATTTTTCATTTAAGAAAGGTGAAGGATTCATGGAATTATTCATAGCCTTAAGACATAGTTACTAAATACTAATAATCATGTAATAAAGACTCAAAACATAGACAAACATAAAGCAAAAAATAAAAAAACAGAGAGATAAGAACAAGGAAGTTAAGGAATGAGTCCACCTTAGTGAGGGTGGCGCCTTCTTCTTGAAGGAGCAATGGTGTTCTTGAGCTCCTCTATGTGTCTTCCTTGCCTCTGTTGCTTGATCCCTAGTGATTTTGGTGTTCCTATCCTTAGTTGCTCCCAATAATTGTGTAGAGAAAAGTGTATCCCCTGAGGTATCTCAGGGATTTCTTGATGAGGAAATTTCTCATGCTCTTGTTGAGGTCCATGAGTGGGCTCTCTTGATGTGCAGTCAAATGCTCTATTACTGAGCTATGGACCCTTGAGATGAATCTCTCCATCTCTCATGACTCGGAGGTGGAAGCTTTTGTCTTCCCTTTCCTCTTTCTAGAGGTTTCTCTGGCCTTAGGTGCCATCAATGGTTATGGAAAAACAAAAAAAGATATGCTTTTACCACACCAAACTTAGAATGTTGCTCGCCCTCGAGCAAAGAAAAGAAAAGAATAGAAGAAGAAGAAGATATGAAGGAGAGGGAGAGATGTGTGGGTTTCGGCCAAGGGGGAGAAGAGAGGGTTGTGTTGTGTGAAAATGAAGAAAGATGGAGGGGTTTATATAGTGGAGGGAGAGGGAATAGGGTTCGATCATTTAGGGTGGGTTTGGATGGGAAAGAGATTTTGAATTTGAAGGTAGGTGGGGTTTATGGGGAAGAGTGGATGGATGTGAGTGGTGAAGAGGTGATGGGAAAGAGAGATTGAGGTGATTGGTGAAGGGTGTTTGGGGAAGAGTGTTATTGGATTGTGTGAAGAAGAGAGAAGGTGAGTTGAGGTAGGTGGGAATCCTGTGGGGTCCATAGATCTTGAGGTGATCCTGTGGGGTCCACAGATCCTGAGGTCTCAATAATTTATCATCCCTGCACCAATTAGGCATGTAAAACGCCCTCTGCATGCAATCCTGGCGTTTAATGCCAGACTTAAGCTTGTTTCTGGCGTTAAACGCCCAGATGTAGCATGTTTCTGGCGTTTAACACCAGCCTGATGCTTGTTTCTGGCGTTAAACGCCAGCTTTCCTCAGGGTGCAAACCTGGCGTTCAAACGCCAGACTGCTGCTTGTTTCTGGCGTTCAACACCAGATTCATGCTCTGTTTTGGTGTTCAACGCCAGCCAGATGCTCCTTATTGGCGTTTAAACGCCAGTAAGCTCTTCCTCCAGGGTGTGCTTTTTCTTCTGCTATTTTTTATTCTATTTTTAATTTTTGCAATTGTTTTGTGACTCCACATGATCATAAACCTAATAAAACATAAAAGAACAAGAGAAATATAGATAAATAAAAATTGGGTTGCCTCCCAATAAGCGCTTCTTTAATGTCAATAGCTTGACAGTGAGCTCTCATGGAGCTTCACAGATCATCAGAGCATTGTTGGGACCTCCCAACACCAAACTTAGAGTTTGAATGTAGGGGTTCAACACCAAACTTAGAGTTTGGTTGTGGCCTCCCAACACCAAACTTAGAGTTTATCTGTGGGGGCTTTGTTTGACTCTGTATTGAGAGAAGCTTTTCATGCTTCCTCTCCATATTTACAAAAGGATAACCTTGAGCTTTAAACACAAGGTAGTCCCCATTCAATTGAAGGACTAGTTCACCTCTGTCAACATCAATCACAGCTCCTGCTGTGGCTAGGAAGGATCTTCCAAGGATGATGCATTCATCCTCCTCCTTCCCAGTGTCTAGGATTATGAAATTAGCAGGGATGTAAAGGCCTTTAACCTTCACTAACATGTCCTCTACCAATCCATAAGCTTGTTTTATTGACTTGTCTGCCATCTCTAATGAGATTCTTGCAGCTTGTACCTCAAAGATCCCCAGCTTCTCCATTACAGAGAGTGGCATAAGATTTATACCTGACCCCAGGTCACACAGAGCCTTCTCAAAGGTTATGGTGCCTATGGTACAGGGTATTAAGAATTTACCAGGATCTTGTTTCTTTTGAGGTAGAGTTTGCTGAACCCATGTATCTAGTTCACTAATGAGCAAGGGAGGTTCACCTTTCCAAGTCTCATTACCAAATAACTTGGCATTCAGCTTCATGATGGCTCCTAGATATTGAGCAACTTGCTCTTCAGTTACATCTTCATCCTCTTTAGAGGAAGAATAGTTCTCAGAGCTCATGAATGGCAAAAGGAGGTTCAATGGAATCTCTATGGTCTTTAAGTGAGCCTCAGTTTCCTTAGGTTCCTCAGTTTGGAACTCCTTTTTGTTCAGAGGACGTCCCAGGAGGTCTTCCTCAGTGGGATTCACGTCCTTCTCCTCCTTTGTGCATTCGGCCATATTGATTAATATCAATGGCCTTGCACTCTCTTTTTGGATTCTCTTCTGTATTGCTTGGGAGAGTACTAGGAGGAGTTTCAGTGATTTTCTTACTCAGGTGGCCCACTTGTGCCTCCAAATTTATAATGGAGGACATTGTTTCACTCGTGAAACTTAAAGTGGCCTTAGACAGATCAGAGACTATGTTTGCTAAGCTAGAGGGGCTCTGTTCAGAATTCTCTGTCTGTTGCTGAGAAGATGATGGAAAAGGCTTGCTATTGCTAAGCCTGTTTCTTCCACCATTATTAAAGCCTTGTTGATCCTTTCATGAGAAATTTGGATGATTTCTCCATGAGGAATTATAGGTGTTTCCATAAGATTCACCCATGTAATTTACCTCTGCCATTGCAGGGTTCTCAGAATCATAAGCTTCTTCTTCAGAAGATGCTTCTTTAGTACTGTTGGATGCATTTTGCAATCCATTCAGACTTTGAGAAATCATGTTGACTTGCTGAGTCAACATTTTGTTCTGAGTCAATATGGCATTCAGAGCATCAATTTCAAGAACTCCCTTCCTCTGAGGCGTCTCATTACTCACAGGATTCCTCTCAGAAGTGTACATGAATTGGTTGTTTGCAACCATTTCAATAAGTTCTTGAGCTTCTGCAGGCGTTTTCTTTAGGTGAATAGATCCACCTACAGAATGGTTCAGTGACATCTTAGAGAACTTAGATAGACCATAATAGAATATATCCAGAATGGTCCACTTTGAAAGCATGTCAGAAGGACACTTTTTGGTCATCTGCTTGTATCTTTCCCAAGCTTCATAGAGGGATTCACCATCTTTTTGCTTGAAGATTTGAACATCCACTCTAAGTTTGCTCAGCTTCTGGGGAGGAAAGAACTTCGCCAAGAAGGCCGTGACCAGCTTATCCCAAGAGTCCAGGCTATCTTTAGGTTGTGAGTCCAACCATATTCTAGCTCTGTCTCTTACAGCAAAAGGGAAAAGCATGAGCCTGTAGACTTCAGGATCTACTCCATTAGTCTTGACAGTCTCACAGATCTGCAAGAACTCAGTTAAAAACTGGTAGGAATCTTCTGATAGAAGTCCATGAAACTTGTAGTTTTGTTGCATTAGAGCAACTAGTTGAGGCTTCAGCTCAAAATTGTTTGCTCCAATGGCAGGATTGAGATGCTTCTTCCATAAAAGTTGGAAGTAGGTGTAGTATAATCACCAAGCATCCTCCTTGCGTTATTGTTGTTATTATTATTTTCGGCTGCCATCTCCTCTTCTTTTTCGAAAATTTCTGTCAAGTCCTCTCCAGAGGATTGTGCTTTAGCTTCCCTTAACTTCCTCCTTAGGGTCCTTTCAGGTTCAGGATTTGCTTCAACAAGAATGTCCTTGTCCTTGCTCCTGCTCATATGAAAAAGAAGAGAACAGAAAATAATAATAGGGATCTTCCTTACCACAGTAGAGAGATTCCTTTATATTAGTAGAAGAGGAAAAGAATAGAAGAAGGAAAAGAGGAAAATTCAAACTCAGAGAGGAAGAGGGGGTTCGAATTTTAAGATGAAGAGAAGTGTTAGTAAATAAATAAATAAATAGAAAGAGATGAGAGAGAAGAGTTTTCGAAAATTAACTAAAATAAAAGAAAAATATTAAAGTTAAAATTCAAAAATTAAGAAAAGGAATAAAATAAAAATTAAAATTTGAAACAATTAGTTAAAAAAAGAATTTTGAAAAAGAGGGAGGTAATTTTTGAAAATTAGAGAGAGGAAAGTAGTTAGGTGGTTTTGAAAAATATAAGAAACAAACAAAAAGTCAATTAGTTAGTTGAAAAAGATTTGAAAATTAATTTTGAAAAAGATATGATTTGAAAAAGATATTTTGAAAAGATATGATTGAAAAAGATATTTTGAAAAAGATTTGATTTTTAAAATTAATAGTGATTACTTGACTAACAAGAAACTAAAAGATATGACTATAGAATTTAAAGATTGAACCTTTCTTAACAAGAAAGGAACAAACTTCAAATTTTTGAATCAATCACATTAATTGTTAGTAAAGTTTTTGAAATTTTGAAATAAAGATAAGAAAAAGATTTTGAAAATAAATTTTAAAATTTTTTGAAAATAATAAAAAAATGAAAAAGATTTTGAAAAGATAAGATTTTTAAAATTGAACATTTGACTTGACTTATAAGAAATAGCTAAGTTTTAAAAATTTTTGACTAAGTCAACTCAAATTTTCGAAAATTATGAGCAAAATAAGGAAACTATATTTTTTTATTTTTGAATTTTTAATGAGGAGAGAGAAAAACACAAATATGACCCAAAACATGAAAATTTTGGATCAAAACACTTAATGCATGCAAGAACACTATGAATGTTAAGATGAACACCAAGAACACTTTGAAAATCAAGATGAACATCAAGACTTATTTTTGAAAAATTTTCAAGAAAAGAAAAACTAGCAAGACACCAAACTTAGAAATTTTTCATATTTAGACACTAAGAATTCAAAAATGCATATGAGAAACAACAAAAAACACAAAACAAGAAAATATCAAGATCAAACAAGAAGACTTACTAAGAACAACTTGAAGATCATGAAGAACACCATGCATGAGTTTTCGAAAAATGCACAAATTTTTAAAGACATACAATTGACACCAAACTTAAAAATTGACACTAGACTCAAACAAGAAACACAAAATATTTTTGGTTTTTATGATTTTATTAAATTTTTTGTATTATTTTTTTTGAAAAATGAAAACAAAGAAATTTTTTTTGAAAAATTTTTGAAAACTTTTTGGAAAACAAAATTACCTAATCAGAGCAATAAGATGAACCGTCAGTTGTCCAAATTCGAACAATCCCTGGCAACGGCGCCAAAAACTTGATAGGCAAAATCGTGATTTACACTTTTTATAACTCGAACAATTCTTAGTAATGGCTCCAAAAACTTAGTGCACACTACTATGGTTCACTCACATTCTTCACAACTTCGCACAACTAACCAGCAAGTGCACTGGGTCGTCCAAGTAATAAACCTTACGTGAGTAAGGGTCGATCCCACAGAGATTGTTGGTATGAAGCAAGCTATGGTCATCTTGTAAATCTCAGTCAAGCGAATTCAAATGGTTGTAATTTTTTTCGAATATAAAGATAAATAAAACATAAAATAAAGACAGAGATACTTATGTAAATCATTGGTGGGAATTTCAGATAAGTGTATGGAGATGCTTTTGTCCCTTCTGAATCTCTGCTTTCCTACTACCTTCCTTCAATCATTCTCACTCCTTTCCATGGCAAGCTATATGTAGGGCATCACCGTTGTCAATGGCTACTTCCCATTCTCTCAGTGAAAATGGTCCAAATGCTTTGTCACAACACGGCTAATCATCTATCGGTTCTCGATCATGTCGGAATAGAATCCATTGATTCTTTTGCGTCTGTCACTACGTCCAATAATCGTGAGTTTAAAGCTCGTCACAGTAATTCAATCCCTGAATCCTACTCAGAATACCACAGACAAGGTTTAGACTTTCCGGATTCTCAAGAATGGCCGCCAATAATTCTAGCTTATACCACGAAGATTCTGAGTAAGGAATCCAAGAGACATTCATTCAATCTTAGGTAGAACGGAGGTGGTTGTCAGGCACACGTTCATAAGAACGGATGGTGATGAGTGTCACAGATCATCACATCCATCAGGTTGAAGTACGAATGATATCTTAGAACAAGAATAAGCTTGAATTGAATAGAAGAATAATAGTAATTGCATTAATTCTCGAGGTATAGCAGAGCTCCACACCTTAATCTATGGTGTGTAGAAATCCCACCGTTGAAAATACATAAGTGATGGTCCAGGCATGACCGAATGGCCAGCCCCTTGAATGATCAAAAGACCGAATGGTCAAAAGACTAGACCATAGTACAATAGTAAAAAGTTCTATTTATACTAAACTAGCTACTAAGGTTTACAGAAATAAGCCTAAGTGCAGAAATCCACTTTCGGGGCCCACTTTGGTGTGTGCTTGGGCTGAGCTTGAGCTTTACACGTGTAGAGGCTTTTCTTGGGGTTAAACACCAAGTTGTAACGTCTGTTTGGCGTTTAACTCTAGTTTGTGACGTGTTTCTGGCGTTTTACTCCAGAATGCAGCATGAAACTGGCGTTGAATGCCAGTTTGCATCATCTTGACTCAAACAAAGTATAAACCATTATCTATTGCTGGAAAGCCCTGGATGTCTACTTTCCAACGCCGTTAAGAGCACGCCATTTGGAGTTCTGTAGCTCCAAAAAATCCATTTTGAGTGCAGGGAGGTCAGAATCCAACAACATCAGTAATCCTTTTTCAGCCTGAATCAGATTTTTGCTCAGGTCCCTCAATTTCAGTCAGAAAATATCTGAAATAACAGAAAAATATTCAAACTCATAGTAAAGTCCAGAAATGTGAATTTTGCATAAAAACTAATAAAAACATCCCTAAAAGTATCTAGATCCTACTTAAAACTACCTAAAAACAATGCCAAAAAGCGTATAAATTATCCGCTCATCACTTACGACAGAGTTGAATGGTCTTTTGTTTAGGAGATTATGAAGAAGCTTGGTTTTTGTAATAAATGGGTGGATTGGATTAAGGAGTGTGTTACCACAGTGTCCTACTCTGTTACTGTGGATGGACAACCACTTGGTTTTTTCAAACCATGTAGGGGATTGCTACAAGGTGATCCCCTCTCCCACTACCTTTTTCTACTTTGTGTAGAAAGACTTTCCTATCTGCTCCACAGAGGAGAATAGAGGAGAGAAATCTCAGGTCTAAGACTCAATGGTAGATGCCCTATTGATGAGCGGATAATTTATACGCTTTTTGGCACTATTTTTAGTAGGTTTTTAGTACATTTTAGTTAGTTTTTAGTATGTTTTTATTAGTTCTTATTTAAAATTCAATTTTCTGGGCTTTATGTGTGTTTTTCTGTGATTTCAGGTAATTTCTGGCTGAAATTGAGGGACTTGAGCAAAAATCTGATTCAGAGGCTGAAAAAGGACTGCAGATGCTGTTGGATTCTGACCTCTCTGAACTCGAAGCGGATTTTCTGGAGCTACAGAAGCCCAATTGGTGCGCTCTTAATTGCGTTGGAAAGTAGACATCCTGGGCTTTCCAGAAATGTATAATAGTCCATACTTTGCTTGAGATTTGATGGCCCAAACCGGCGTTGCAAATCAGCTTCAGAATTCCCGACGTTTAACACTGGAACTGGCACAAAAATTGGAGTTAAACGCCCAAACTGGCATAAAAGCTGGCGTTTAACTCCAGGAAAAGTCTCTACACATAAAAGCTTCAATGGTCAGCCCAAGCACACACTCAGTGGACTCCGGAAGTGGATTTTTACGTCATTTACTCAATTCTGTATATCCTAGGTTACTAGTTCACTATAAATAGGATCTTTTGACATTGTATCTGGACCTCATGACACATTACATGCTTCTTATTGTATCTTCTACGGCATGAGTCTCTAAACCCCATGGTTGGGGGTGAGGAGCTCTGCTGTGTCTTGATGGATTAATGCAATTACTACTGTTTTTCATTCAATCACGCTTGCTTCTATTCTAAGATATCACTTGTACCTCAAATTGATGAATGTGATGATCCGTGACACTCATCATCATTCTCACCTATGAACGTGTGCCTGACAACCACCTCCGTTCTACCTTAGATTGAGTGAATATCTCTTGGATTCCTTAATCAGAATCTTCGTGATATAAGCTAGAATTGATGGCGGCATTCAAGAGAATCCGGAAGGTCTAAACCTTGTCTGTGGTATTCTGAGTAGGATTCAAGGATTGAATGGCCATGGAAGGAGCCTTGCGTGCATGAAGAAGAAGACAGTAGGAAAGAAGAGATTCAGAAGATAGAGCATCTCCAAAACCTCAACCTGTTCTCCATTACTGCAAAACAAGTATCTATTTAATGTTCTTTTACTTTTCACAATTAATCCTGAGAATTATTGATATCCTGACTAAGAGTTACAAGATAACCATAGCTTGCTTCAAGCCGACAATCTCCGTGGGATCGACCCTTACTCACGTAAGGTATTACTTGGACGACCCAGTGCACTTGCTGGTTAGTTGTGCGGAATTGCAAAAGTGTGATTGCGATTTCGTGCACCAAGTTTTTGGCGCCGTTGCCGGGGATTATTCGAGTTTGGACAACTGACGGTTTATCTTGTTGCTTAGATTAGGACTATTTTATTTTTGTTAGTTTAGAGTCTTTTATTTGAGTTTAGTTTCATATTCTAAGTTTGGTGTCAATTGCATGCTTTTGTTTTTTCTTTTAATTTTTTCGAATTTGCATGTTCTTAGTCCCTTTTTGATCTTTAAAAATTCTAAGTTTGGTGTCTTCTGTATGTTTTCCTTTAGGTTTTCGAAAAATTTGTGTTTGATTTTCTAAAAATTTTAAGTTTGGTGTCATTTTGTTGTTCTTCTCTTTCCTCATTTCAAAAATCAAATCTTTTTCAAAATAATTTTCAATCATATCTTTTCAATTTCTAATTCCAAAATCTTTTTAATTAATTAATTGATTTAGTTGTCAACTTGCTTTGATTTTATTTTCTTTTAGTTTTCAAAATTTTATTCTATTTCCCATTTGTTTTATTTTATCTTTTTTTCGGCCATTTTAAAAAAATATATATATATTTTTATATACTTTACTTGTGATCCATATCATTTCCCTTTCTCCATCATGGACTTAAGTGGAATTGAGCAGTCCAGAAGGACTCTGGGGTCATATGCTAACCCCAGTACAGCTGCATATGGGAGTAGCATCTGTATACCTCCCATTAAAGCAAGCAGCTTTGAGCTAAATCCTCAACTCATTATCATGGTGCAGCAAAATTGCCAGTATTCCGGTCTTCCACAGGAAGAACCTACTAAGTTTCTGGCACAATTCTTACAAATTGCTGATACAGTACGTGATAAAGAGGTGGATCAGGATGTCTACAGATTATTACTATTTCCATTTGCTGTAAAAGATCAAGCTAAGAGGTGGTTGAATAACCAACCCACAGCAAGCATAAACACATGGAGACAGTTATCAGACAAATTCCTGAATCACTTTTACCCTCCAAAAAGGATGACACAGCTA
>NC_029773.3:10081248-10081959 GCF_000817695.3 Arachis duranensis | reverse complement strand
TAGATGTCTCTAGACCACTCAGCTGGTGGATCTATACATATGAGGAAGACGATTGAAGAGGCTCAAGAGCTCATAGATACTGTTGCTAGAAATCAATATTTGTACTCTAGCAGTGAGCCCTCTACAAAAGAAGTAGCCATGGCAGTAACTACTAATCCTAATCCTCAAGAACAGGTTGTTGAACTTAATCAGCAATTACTCCTAATGACAAAACAGTTAGCAGAATTTAAAGAGATGCTCCAAGAAACCAAAATTTCTAACAAAAATATAGAATCACAGTTGAATCAGACAAAACAGCAGTTATCTAAACAGATAACAGAAGAATGCCAAGCAGTTCAATTGAGGAGTGGGAAGACATTGAATAACACTGCTCAAAGTAGCAAAAAGCTAAGAAAGGAACAACTGACAGAGGATAACCAAACCACTGCCCAAAATCCCTCTGAGGACAGTAAGAGCCCAGAGAGGAATACTCCTGGCGTTCAAATGCCAGAAAGGGGGGAAAGGTTGGCGTTAAACGTCCATTCCTTGCCCAGTTCTGGTGTTCAAACACCAGAAAAGGGGGGAAAGTTGGCGTTAAATGCCCATTCCTCACCCAATCCTGGCGTTCAAATGCCAATGAGGAATCAGACACCTGAGAGTGCTGATAGTAACCCCTCTAAAAAGGCTTCTCCAACCACCTCTGTAGGGAATAAACCTGCAGCAACTAAGGTT
>NC_029773.3:10079462-10080929 GCF_000817695.3 Arachis duranensis | reverse complement strand
CCATCAGGCATAATTGAGGACATGATTGTCAAGGTTGGGCCATTTGCCTTTCCAACTGACTTTGTAGTGCTGGAAATGGAGGAGCACAAGAGTGCAACTCTCATCCTAGGAAGACCCTTCCTAGCAACTGGACGAACTCTTATTGATGTACAAAAAGGGGAAGTGACCCCGAGAGTCAATGAGGATGAGTTCAAGTTGAATGCTGTCAAAGCTATACAGCATCCAGACACATCAAATGACTGCATGAGCGCTGATATTATTGACTCTTTAGTGGAAGAGATCAATATGACTGAGAGTCTCGAATCAGAGCTAGAGGATATCTTTAAAGATGTTCAGCCTGACCTGAAGGAACCAGAGGAAATAAAAGAACCTCTGAAAATTCCTTAGGAAGAGGGTAAGCCTCCTAAACCCGAGCTCAAGCCATTACCACCATCCCTGAAGTATGCATTTCTGGGAGAAGGTGACACTTTTCCAATGATTATAAGCTCTGCTTTAAACTCACAGGAAGATGAAGCACTAATTCAAGTGCTAAGGACACATAAGACAGCTCTTGGGTGGTCCATAAGTGATCTTAAGGGCATTAGCCCAGCAAGATGCATGCACAAGATCCTATTGGAAGATAATGCCAAGCCAGTGGTTCAACCACAGAGGCGGCTAAATCCAGCCATGAAGGAGGTGGTGCAGAAAGATGTCACTAAATTACTAGAGGTTAGGATTATTTATCCTATTTTTGATAGCCCCTGGGTGAGCCCTGTCCAAGTTGTCCCCAAAAAGGGAGGCATGACAGTGGTTCATAATGAAAAGAATGAACTGGTTCCTACAAGAACAGTTACAGGGTGGCGCATGTGTATTGACTACAGAAGGCTCAATACAGCCACTAGAAAGGATCATTTTCCTTTACCATTCATAGACCAAATGCTAGAAAGACTAGCGGGTCATGATTATTATTGCTTTTTTGATGGCTATTCAGGCTATAACCAAATTACAGTAGATCCTCAGGACCAAGAGAAAACAGCATTTACATGTCCCTCTGGAGTATTTGCCTACAGAAGGATGCCTTTTGGTCTGTGCAATGCACCTGCAACCTTCCCGAGGTGCATGCTCTCTATCTTCTCAGATATGGTAGAGAAATTTCTGGAAGTCTTCATGGATGACTTTTCAGTATTTGGAGACTCATTCAGCTCATGCCTTAACCATCTAGCACTTGTTCTGAAAAGATGCCAAGAGACCAACCTAGTTTTAAACTGGGAGAAATGTCATTTTATGGTGACTAAAGGAATTGTCCTTGGGCATAAAATTTCAAGCAAGGGAATAGAGGTGGATCAAGCAAAGGTAGAGGTAATTGAAAAATTACCACCACCTGCCAATGTTAAGGCAATTAGAAGCTTTCTGGGACATGCAGGATTCTACAGGAGGTTTATAAAGGATTTTTCAAAAATTGCAAAACCTCTAAGCAACCTGCTAGCT
>NC_029773.3:10078494-10079356 GCF_000817695.3 Arachis duranensis | reverse complement strand
ACACCAGTTATCTCTGCACCAGACTGGACATTACCATTCAAACTAATGTGTGATGCCAGTGACCATGCCATTGGTGCAGTGTTGGGACAGATGCATAACAAGCTTCTACACGTCATTTATTATGCTAGCCGTGTTCTAAATGACGCACAGAAGAATTACACAACCATAGAAAAAGAGGACGCACAGAAGAATTACACAACCACAGAAAAAGAGTTACTTGCAGTGGTCTATGCCATTGACAAGTTTAGATCCTATCTAGTGGGATCCAAAGTGGTTGTGTACACTGACAATGCTGCTCTTAAATACTTACTCACAATGCAGGATTCAAAACCCAGGCTAATAAGATGGGTGTTGAGTCTGCAAGAGTTTGATATAGAAATAAGAGACAGAAAAGGGATAGAGAACCAGGTAGCTGATCATCTGTCCCGAATAGAACCAGTAACAAGGGCGTCCCTCCCTTCTACTGAGATCTCTGAGACTTTTCCAGATGAGCAACTCTTTGCCATTCAGGAAGCTCCATGGTTTGCAAACATTGCAAACTATAAAGCTGTGAGGTTCATACCACAGGAGTACATCAGAGTGTAAAGAAAAAATTAATTTCAGATGCCAAGTATTACCTATGGGATGAGCCATACCTCTTTAAGAGATGTGCAGACGGAATAATCCACAGATGTGTACCTAGAGAGGAAGCACAAAGAATCCTGTGGCATTGCCATGGATCAAAATATGGGGGACATTTTGGAGGTGAGCGAACAGCCACTAAGGTCCTCCAATGTGGATTCTACTAGCCTACTCTCTATAGGGATGCCCGAGAGTTTGTGCGTAACTGTGACAGTTGCCAAAGAGCTGGTAACTTGCCTCA
>NC_029773.3:10077632-10078270 GCF_000817695.3 Arachis duranensis | reverse complement strand
AAAACACATCTTCAGCAGGTTTGGTGTTCCCAGAGTACTAATCAGTGATGGGGGCACTCATTTCTGCAATAAACAGTTGTACTCTGCTATGGTCCGATATGGAATTAGCCACAAAGTAGCAACTCCGTATCATCCACAGACAAATGGGCAAGCTGAAGTCTTTAATAGAGAGCTAAAAAGAATCCTGGAATGGACTGTTATTGCCCGTAGAAAGGATTGGGCAAAGAGCTTGTATGATGCTCTGTGGGCATACAGAACAGCATACAAGACTCCTATAGGAACCTCTCCATACCAACTTGTGTATGGGAAGGCCTGTCATCTGCCCGTGGAACTGGAACATAAAGCCTACTGGGCAACCAGATTCCTAAATATGGATGCTAAGTTAGCTGGTGAAAAAAGATTGCTCCAGCTAAATGAGCTAGAGGAGTTCAGACTCAGTGCCTTTGAAAATGCAAAAATCTATAAGGAAAAGGCAAAGAAGTGGCATGACAAAAAGTTGTCATCCAGAGTCTTTGAACCAGGACAAAAAGTTCTACTCTTCAACTCTAGGCTCAGACTATTCCTAGGAAAACTTAAATCCCGATGGAGGGGTCCGTATGTGATTACAGGAGTGTCACCATATGGATATGTTGAGCTTC
>NC_029773.3:10076976-10077507 GCF_000817695.3 Arachis duranensis | reverse complement strand
GAATGCTCAAAACTGAGGCTTGAATGAGTCTCAGTAAAGGTCCAGTTAAAGACAATAAAGAAGCGCTTGCTAGGAGGCAACCCAGTCATTTGCAGGTTAATTGTTCTTTAAAAGTTCGATATACATATTCTCAAAGGGTGATCATCAAAATTGAAGGAATTCACAGAGTTACAGAAGGATTCAGTGCAAAAAGCAGAGAAAAGGAGCTTGTTGGCGAAAAAATGCCAGTAAGGGTTACTCTGGGCGTTAAACGCCAGTAAAGGTACCATTTTGGGCGTTAAACGCCAGAATGGGCACCATTCTGGGCGTTTAATGCCAGGTGTGCAGCATCCTGGGCGTTTAGCAAAACGCCCAGTGATGAAGGGGTTTCTGGCGTTTAACGCCAGCCATGGTACCTGGCTGGGCGTTAAACGCCCATATTGGCCAACATTTGGGCGTTAAACGCCAGAATGGATACCATTCTGGGCGTTTAACGCCAGATAGGTGGGGGACAGAGATTTTGCTTTCCACTTCAAATTTTTTCAAACTTTC
>NC_029773.3:10068076-10076843 GCF_000817695.3 Arachis duranensis | reverse complement strand
ATTCAAATCTCTTTCAAATCCTTTCCAAATCTTCTTCAAAAACTCAAATATCTCTCAATTTATTTCCATATCTTCTCAAATTTCCTTCAAAATTTTGAAATCTCTCCCCCTTCCCTTATAAATATAAGTTCGGCCATTCCCCTTTCCCCACCATTCGAATTTGCTCTCCCCATCTCTCTCCTCTTTCTTTTCTTTTGCTTGAGGACAAGCAACCCTCTAAGTTTGGTGTGCTTTTCCGTGATCACTAAGCTAAGGCTCATCAAGATCATGGCTCCCAAAGGAAAATAAACCAATTCTAGAGGCAAGAAAGAGAATGCTCCAAAGGATCTTTGGAGTCAAGAGAGGTTCTTAACCAAAGAACATGCAGACCATTACCACAAAATAATGGGTCTAAGGTCAGTGATTGATGAATGAATTTTTTCCGGTATAGAAATTATCGAGTAATCAATCGTAGTATAGTCTAAACCGACGCAAAATCCATCATCAAACAATTCTACAATCTATAACCGAGAGTACTAGTCTCCCGAGTCGTTCTTCCCTAGGAATGCTACAAGGATGCATGTTAGTGGTTAAGTGATCTTTTGTGGCTTGAAGAGTGTGGCATAAAAGTGCTAATAAAAGAAAACAACAATCAATCAATATTAAAAGCCTTGGCCAAGGTTGAACATTGGAAGTTCCATCACTATAGCTTCCTTCAATTGTGATAACAAAGGAGTGTTGCTTCACTTAGTTAACCCCTAATTATAGAGGAAAGTCAAGTAAAAGTAACTAACTTGAGTCACAAGTCCTAGTCTTACCCTAGGGAAGTCTAGCTTTAGTGCACTCTGAATCAATAGAATCCAAAACAACAAAATTAAATCTAAGATCTATGAGAATTGAACAATTACAAACACTAATTGAGATTAGAGAAGATGATCTACAACATGAACAAAGTAAAATGAGAGTTGCAATAGATCTCACCAAGGAATGGTTGAGAATTGAGAAAATGAAGATGAATCCTAGAGAGAGGTTGGAGTTTCTCTCTATACAAATGTAACTAACTAAAAATATCTAAGAAAACTTGTAAAATGAGTCTATGGATGTGAATGTGTGTCAATCCCCTTCAATCCTTGGCTCTTATATGCATTTTGGCGCCAAAGTTGGTTGCTGAAACCTTCCAAAATCGCCAGGCACGTGTTGCAATAACAGAATCACGTGCGGACAACGACGCGTGCGCGCACGGTACGCGTGCACGTCCCTGGCTAATTCTGCGATGTGCGCGCGAGCGCCTTGTGCGCGTACGCGTGCTTGGCCGAGATCAATTCTTTGGCTTTTTGTGCTTCCCTCCACTTGCATGCTTCCTTCCTTGCTTCCTTTGATCCATGCCTAGCCTATTTCACCCTGAGATTACTAGCAAACACATCAAGGCATCTTATGGAATCAAGGATGAATTAAAATTATCAAATTAAAGGCTTAAAAGCATGTTTTTACACTTAGGCACAAATACGGGAGAGATTACAAAACCACGCCAATTCATAGGCTAAATGTGAGAAAAGGTTATCAAAATACTCTAAATTCAATACAAGATAAACCCTAAAAATGGGGTTTATCAACCTCCCCACACTTAGACCTTAGCATGTCCTCATGCTAAAATAAGAAGGAACTAAGGGGTGTGATATTTATTGAATGCAACTAAACTATATGAGTCCTATCTAAATGCAACTACCTAAAGTAGTTGGAAATGCTTAGTTCAAACAAATCAATTCCCAAGAGACATGCATAAGCACAAGAGCTAGGGCAATAGGAATTAAGTCCCAACCACAATTGTATTGAATTATCAAAAAGAGTTCAAACTTGCAAGAATATAAATAATATGAGTGAACCCATGTAATTGAACTTTTGAACCCTCACCGGATGTGTATCCGCTCTATTCACTCAAGTGTTTAAGGGTTAATTCACTCAATTCTCTTCTAATCATGCTTTCCAAAATTTGATTTTCCTCTAACAATCAACACTTATTCAATGCATGCATACATCCATAATGAGGTCATTCATTTAGGTTGTAATGGGGTTAGGGTCAAGGTAGGATCATTTATGGTTAAGTGGATTAGAGTGTATATCTTTGATTAGTATAGACTTTCCCACCTAACTATATGATGACCTATACACATTCAAACTATTCTAACTACTCATTCTTCACTTTTTCTTACATACTCATGCATTCTTGTTTGATTCATAACACCTATGCATTGATTCCTTTTTATTGACTTCACTTTGGGGCATTTTGTCCCCTTTATTGCTCTTCTTTTTTTTTCTTTTCTTTCTTTTTCTATTTACATTTTTTTTCTTTTCTCTTCTTTTTTTCACTTTTATTTCTTTTTTTTCTTTTCATTTTTTTTTCAAACTATACACAAGGACATCAATGCATAAGGTCTATACATTCAATCAATACATGAATGTGTTCCCAATTCTAAAATATGAAAGTGTACTACCCCTTTTGTCCCATCCAATGTTCCCAAGCCTCACCAACTTTGAATAATAAACACTCTCACTA
This sequence comes from Arachis duranensis, assembly GCF_000817695.3. Lineage (NCBI taxonomy): Eukaryota > Viridiplantae > Streptophyta > Magnoliopsida > Fabales > Fabaceae > Arachis > Arachis duranensis. Next base: position 10,074,310 of record NC_029773.3, on the reverse strand, counting down.
GCCTAGGCTAATCAAAGATCCAAACAAGGACTTTCATTGGTTTTCCGCCTTGGGCTTGTAATGTGCTAAAATGAGAATAAGTTGGTTAAGCATAGGCTCAAAATTGGCTAACAATGGAGAGTAAAAGGTTGGCTATTTGGGTAAGTGGGCTAATGAAATAATGGCCTCAATCATATAAATGCATGAATACAAGAAATAAATGGACATATAGAATCAAGCAAATCAATGATCACAATCATAGAAAGAGAGCAATTTCACACAAGAATGGAAAATAAGTGGTTATAAAATGTAACCACATTAATAGGCTCAAGTCTCACAAGCTTGTGTTCTTAATTCAATACATGCTTCACAAAGTATGAATTCAAGCAAGTTTCACCAAAAATTTTCTTCAATCAATTGGGTTGGTGCCCTATAATTAAATTTCTTGAAAAATCTCAATATTTGACTAAGCATTGTTGTGATTGAAAAAATGCAAAAATTTCCTTAGTTTACCCTTTCCTTTTCCGCTTAAAACCAATTTCTTATGCAAAAAGGGTGACTAAGTGTTTGCAATTCAAAGTATGATTTCTAATCACAACCACAAACTAAAAAGAAAGATATGCAAAAAGAAAATGTATGCAAAAAATGTATAAAGATAAATCCAACTAAAATTATGAAAGCTATCATCTAAAACATCTAAAAATATCCAAAAGCATCAACATATCTAAAATCCAAAATAAGCAGTAAAGGTATCCAAAATAAACTCAAAATGCATCAAAATATATACAAAAGATATGCAAAATAAGATAACTAGGAGAGTAGCTGAAAAGTTCACCGGTCCCCTCCCTACACTTAAGATCAAGCATCGTCCTCGATGCTAAACCGGAGGATCAGTGGAAAGTACAACGGTAGACTCTGGCTCTGGCTGTGGCTGTGGGACCGGCTCCTCATGGGTCCGCGGTGTCTCTGTAGTGTCAGGAGCAACTGGAGGTGCATCCTGCTGAGTCGGCGCCTCCGCATCCCCCTCCTGATGATCCTGCTCATCGGAGGCCGGAGAGTCGGGAAGCGGAGGTAATTCAGCACCAAGAGAGATGAGCGCCTGATCCATCCGATCCAGTCGGCGTCTGACATGGAGCCTCTCGCGCTCTAAAAACCGAAACAGACGCTAGATCAGTAGGTAAGTCGGCTCAGGTGCTGAAGAAGGGGTTGTCGAAGATGGGGCTGCTGCTGTAGAAGCGGATGGGGCTGCTGAAGGTCCGGCTGTCCCACCACCGCTCTAGCTCTAGATCGGCGTCTAGCCGGGGGTCTCTCAGTCACCCAAGTGCCCCAAGGAATAGTGACCTCCTTAGCACTGTCCTCTGGCGGCGGTGGTATCACATCATCATCATGGCTAGGAACATCCGCCAGTGATGCCATGCTGGTAATCAGGACAGGAAAAGGCAGGAGGCCACGAATATGGGCTCGCCACATGCTCTGTCGGATCAATCGGGAAAAATAAACTTCCTTTCCCTCCATAACACAGCCAATCAAGAGTAGCATCTCCATAGGGATCTCAGAAAAGTGAGTGGTGGGCAAGACGTAGTGAGCGAAGATCATCTGCCAAGTTTTGGCCTCCTTGTTCAAGTGTGCAAAGAGCATCCCTTTGGGCTTTGTGTTGCCCGAATCCATGACCCAAGTAGCATCTGGTAAACCAATCACGCGCCTCATAGTCAAAGGTCATGGTATGGATAGCCATCTCTGCCTGCTGACGGGCACACATGTCATCAGTAATGTGCCGACACTGTAATGCCTCCTCTATAGCAGTCTCAGTGATCATAACCTCTCTACCCCTCACCTGAACTGAATCCAAAGTAGGACAGAAGAAGTTGCAATAGAATTCCTTAACCCAAGAAATGTTGATATCTCCCAAATCTCTGTCAACAAAATCTATACCCAACTCTAGGATGCGACTAGTAATGGCTCGTCTCACATCATTAGGTAGGAGTAATTTCTTCTCAGTATTCAGCTTCGTTGTTCGATATTTTTGGAAGCGAAGCTCACAGTAAAGATTGGGAAACCTTGTTGGATCGGTAGAGGGTAGCAACTGATTTTCCTTTTCTTCATCATTTAACGGATTCTTAGCATAATTCTTGTAAATTCTTTTTCTTCGTCATTTAGAGGATTCTTAGCATAATTCTTATAAATGGGGGGGAGGGGGGTAGAAGGTGTAGACTGTTTCCTTTTCTTGGAGGCAGTGGCTATAGCTTTTCCTTTATCCGACATCCTGAAAAATATGATAGCATATAAGCAATGAGACACTTAGCATGTAACAGAGAAAGCATGTTCAGAATATCAATTGACTAATAAACAATCATGATGTGAACTGAATTTGAAAAGAGTTGGTAAACAAGGAAGCATAAGTGAACAAGTAAACAAGAATGCACTGTTCACTAAAGTCAACAACTCTTACTCAATAAGCAATAATATCGTCATACTTTTGAAAGAATGGTTAAAGAGGGTTAAATGTGAGTAGAGGTTAATTGGTTAAAGAAATTAGTAAGGTAGAAAGGTGGATTAGTGATATGATGATATTTAGGCTCAAAGAAAATAGAAGTTCTGGTTCATGTTCACCATGATTGGTGCAGATCCGGGAAGTCAAAAGGAAACGGAAATTAGCCCAAATTACAATAGAGATTAAGATGGAAACAGATTTCTTGAAAATTGGGCAGCATTCCGGCTTAAAATCGGACGTTCCCGGATAGCAAAATAGCACAAATAGCATAGAAAACAACATCAATTAAGCACAACGGCAATCAGATAGCATTTAGCAACACAAATTGCAGAGAAGAGCAACCCAAAATCAATCATACAGCACCCAAGGAAACAAATAGCAAATTATGCACAAACAGAGCACTTATCAGGCCTAGAATCCTCTATCCAGTCCTAGCTACCTAACCGCAATTATTTCTAACTAATCCTAACATGCAAAATATCAACTCTAACTAACTACAGAAAACTAACAGTAGCTAACAAAATCAAAATTTACAGGAGTTGGAGCAGAAACCTGGAGCAAAGCAAAAATCAAAGAAAATGGGTCAGGGGTGTTCACGGTGGCGTGTGTGAGAGACAGGGCAGAATGGATGAGTGAGAGAGAGAGAGAGACTGGCCGTGTGATGGTGGTGGCCGGCGGCGGTTGTTGTCAGCGGCGGAAGGAAGAGGAAGAAGATGGTAGGGAGAAAAGAGATGTGCGGTTGAGTGGCGACGGAGAGAAAGGCAGAGGGGTTGAGTGGCGACGGCGGCGCAGTCACCGGTGGTGATGATGGTGGTTGGTGGAGTTGAGGGAAGGGGAAGATGAGAGAAGGAGGGGAGTGGGAGAATGAGAGGGAGTGATAATGGGTGAGGGGGGTTATGGTGAGAGAAGGGGTTGGCCGTGCGGTGGTAGCCGGCGGAGCAGCGGCGGTTGAGGGTGAGAAGAAGAAGCAGATGAAAATGGTGAGGGAGAAGAAAGAGTGCGCGACTGCGCAACGCTCTTCGCGTATTAGGGTTATCCCTTTTTTTGAATCGACACGAGCGCGCACCTTGCGCGTCCGCGTACATTGAGAAAACTTGGGCCCCACGCGTGAGCGTGCGGTGCGCTCAAGCGTGGATGATCAAAATAGGCAAAGATGCGTGCGCGTACCGTGCGCGCACGCATACGAGGAGTTGGGCTGGAGGCTTAACGTTGGCCCAAATTAGGCCTAACTCTCTGGTCAATGTCCTGGAGGTTGCACTACTAGACCTGCGCGTACGCGGCATGTGCGCGTCCGCGTATATTGGCAGTTTATTATAGGGCGCGCAAGCGCGATGCGTGCGCTCGCGTTTTTTTCTTCTCTTGGTGTATGGGCGCGCACGCGGCATGTGCGCGTCCGCGCGAAATGAGTTGGGCTGGGGGCTTGAAGTTGGCCCAAATCCAGCACAACTCTCTGGGGCTTGGCTCAAAATTTTGCAGCAGCAGATCGACGCGGACGCGTCAGGTGCGCGTCCGCGTGCATTTCCCTATTGCTGTATGGACGCGCACGCACGCGTGCTAGGAGTTGGGCTTGAGGCACAACGCTGGCCTAGGAGAGGCCCAACTCTCTGGAAGGTGTATGGTGGTGCATCCGCTCATGGACGCGTGCGCGCGCGTCTTCCCCCCCTTTTTTTTAAGAAAATGCCTAAAAGCTCTAAATTGCCCAAAGACTCCCCATGATGTTTACAACACCTTATTTAGTCAAAAACCACATACTTTCTAAAATGCAAGTTGGTTTTGAGATTTATTCTATTTCTACTAAGCACAACATGCATGTTAATATGCTAGCAACTAATGTACACAAACAAGCTAATTATGAGATGAAAAACTACCTACAATGGTAACTCAAATCACTTATTAAGCCAAATTAAAATAGTATGGAAAGAGTTTACCATGGTGGGGTGTCTCCCACCTAGCACTTTTAGTTTAAGTCCTTAAGTTGGACATTTGGTGGAGTCCTTGCTAGGGTGGCTTATGCTTGAACTCTTCTTCGAATCCCCACCAGTGTTTGCTCTTCCAATAGCCTCCGGGATCCCAATTTAAATGTACAAGGCCATCAAGGGGGCCTAAGCAAGTAACAAGGTCCCTAAGTTGATAGTGCTCTATGTATGTTCCGGGGTCCCATACTTTATTTGTCAACCCCTTTTCTTCTTGATCTTCATGCTTCCAATAGGGTGACAAACTTATTGAATTCTCCTTGTAACTCATACTCATCATCCTAATTCCATTGAATTTGGTTTCACTCCACTTTTGAAACTCAAAGTTTGATCTTCCATCCTTTATGCACCTTGATTCAAATTGTCCACCAACATCTAATTCGTTCTTACTCTCTAGCCCACAAAGAGTTCTAAGTTGACCGTCCGTTTCTAACAACGCATATTGATATGGGCCAAGAAAATTAAAGGATGAGATGATTACCCACTCGATTTGTAACTGGGACGGCGACTTAGCAAGGAAGATATCCAATGGTCTTGACATTGTAGGTTCCACTTCCTTTGGCTCCTCCATGATGATTTCCATCTTTTGATAACTTTCTTTAAATTCTTCTTGTTTGCTAACTTCCTCCAAACCTTTATCATTGATCAAGTCATGTGTTGGAGGTTGCGCAACCTCCGCAACATCGGTTTCACATTCGATGGGAGAAGCTTCAACAAGGTCACCATTGTCACTTGATGTAGAGTTATTTTCGTCGATGGAACTTTCTTCTTGTTTAACCTCCTCTAGGTCTTCTTCCACTTCTTTATCTTCAACAATCTTCATTTCCTCCGCTTGTTGCAACATACACTCCATTTCCTTGCACTCAACTTGAGACTCTAAAGTCTCCCTCATACCTCCCTCTTTGGTTGCTTTTTCACAATCATCCATGAACTCATTTCGCTTGTCGTATGAATCCCAAGAATCTATCTTTTGACGGATGGTTGCTTGAAGTCGATCCATTTCTTCCTTGAAACGATCCCTTAATTCTTGTTCCGCTTTACTAACATAAGTGGGATCATATTGCTCTTAGATTAAGGGACATTGATATGCTTCCATGGAGGTTTGTGGCAGAGAGGGGAAATCATGATATAGTTGGAAAGGAGATTCATCAACGCTTTGAGGTGGGAAGTTATTTTGGTTATTGGTAGAGGGTGGAATTATACGGGACGTAAATTCTTGGAGGGTAGAGGTGAAACTCGTGAGTGCAGTTTGGAGCTCTTCTTGCTCTTGAAGAATGATACCAAGTGCATCATTCATGGGGACTTGGGTTGGAAGGTAAAGATGTTGGAGTGGTGGTGATTCAAGGGTTGCTTGTTCATAATCGTCATAAGGGTATGCATAGAGGGGATATAGACTTGGATCATATGTAGGCAATTGGTGGAAATAAGATGTGGGTTGAGAATATGGTGTATAGAATGATGGTGGTTGAGTGGTATAACCATGATAAGAATCATCATATCCATAGGAATGATATGCATTATGGGAAGGATTACCTTCATAGTAACTTGAAGGGGAAGGTTGCCATGATGATTGCTCATGTGGATATGGCTCTCTTCCTAAGAATTCATCTCTCCCATAATGTGAGCCATCATTCAAGTTTTCATCGCCTACAACATAGTCATAGTCATATCCAAAACCACAAGAATGAGAATTCATAGTGGCAAATAGGAACAAAACTAATAGAGATCTAAAACTAATGAAAACTAACAAACAAACAAAAGACAAACATATTCACAATATTCACATATTTA